>NC_142935.1:18042287-18047287 GCF_046866305.1 Octopus bimaculoides
ACGCATTGCAACTAGCGGTAGCCTCTTCGATGCAATGATACATATATATGTATACACTCATAGACAAATTAGCAGGCGTGGCTCTAACGTAAGATATTTGCTTCTAAACCACATGGTTTGGGGTTCAGTCTCACTGATAGGTATATGCAAAATGTGCTTCCTACTATAATTACGCGCCGACCAAAGCCTTGTGGCTGAAATGAAACCCGTCGTTTATCTATACAAGTACGACGTGTGTGAGTTCATAGAGTCTAACGTTCCAGCCTCTACTACTGAGGAAGTGATAACCACTCGGAAATTCATGCATTCAACAGTTTTGTTACGGAACGCTGTGAACTGATATGATGTGCATACACCTAATCTGTTTCCACCGAGACAATTTCTCTGTGACAAAATATAGACAATGTATATTTGTGTGTGTGTGTGTGTATGTGTGTGTGTGTATATGTGTTATTTCTTTACTACCCACAAGGGGCTACACACAGAGGGGACAAACAAGGAGAGACAAACGGATTAAGTCGATTATACCGACCCCAGTGCGTAACTGGTACTTATTTAATCGACCCCGAAAGGATGAAAGGCAAAGTTGACCTCGGCGTAATTTGAACTCAGAACGTAGCACAGACGAAATACCGCTAAGCATTTCGCCCGGCGTGCTAACGTTTCTGCCAGCTCGCCGCCTTATATATGTGTGTGTGTGTGTGTGTCTGCATGTGTGTGGATGAGGGTGTGCAAACGTGTTTGTTTGTTCACCACCAGCACCTGCTATCAATACGGAACCGTGACATTAGTTCGGCAAATAACTGACAGAATATATACAAGAGTTCAAATTTAAGTTCTGGAGTCGGTTTATTCGACTAAATCCACCGAGATAGCCCCACCACAGTCATAATACAATGCCTAAAAGAAGTAAGAGATAAAGTCGGATGTCCAACGAACAATGAGAACTCCCTACTCTCTCCTCCTCTGAACTTCCTTTTTCTTTACAATATTGTCTGTAATTTCATGATATTCTTTATTAATCAATTTTTGGTTGAATGTTACATGAAAAGGAACTGTTAGATAAAACTCTTGAATAACGAGTATAAAGAATGGTTTGAGTCAATATAAAGCAATTAGTGCCAGCTTGATATGATTTACATGGTTAATTAGTTTAATTGGTTGGTCCTCATTTAGTAACACATTTTCTTTGGTAAAAATTTTAAAGTAAAGAAGCGCTGTAAATGACATTACTATTTTTAGAGGGAACAGAAATGGAAGAATATAGAGAGGAAGGAGGCAGAGAGGTGGGGACAGAGATAGAGAGAGAGAAAGAGAGGAAGTGAAAGAAGGTGAGTGGGAAGGAAGTAAATATTAAGAAGAGGGTTAGGGACAACGAAAAACGATCAATGTGGGTTAGCGATAATTGTGTGTGAGTGTGAGTATTAGTGTGAAAGAATGCAGACACACACACACACACACACACACACACACACACACACATATATATATATATATATATGTATATATATATATGTGTGTGTGTGTGTGTGTGTATTCTTTCATATATATATATATATATATATATATTACAATTAAAAGGGTAAAGGTTTATCAATTTATTAATTTATTAATTTATAATTATATATATATATATATATATATATAATTATAAATTAATAAATTAATAAATTGATAAACCTTTACCCTTTTAATTGTAATATATATATATATATATATATATATATATTAAATATATATTTTTTTTAACCCAAAAATTTGGTAAAAAATATGGTATCTGTTAACAATCTTAGCAAAAAATTCACAGTTGAGTTTTTGAATATATATCAACTTTAAATAGAGCTCAAAATTGATCCGTTGAAAATACTTTATTACAACAACAATAACAATAATAATAACAAATAAATAGACCTATGTACATTTCGATAGAACATCCAGAATGATTTATACATATCATGAAATATTATAAAATATTATAAAATATTGGATACTCCATCTCCTCAGGGTCCCATTATTATTGCTATCATCACAATCATTATTATTAGTAGTACACATCCAAAAATACACATGTATAGTGCCAAAACAACCGAGGTTCATCTTGAAAGATCATAAGAAAAAATTTTGGACTGATCCTCCATTAAGGCTTATTTGCCCGGCTAAATCGGATATAGGGATACTGAGTAAAAATATATTAGATAAGTATATCCCTATAATAATTAGAAAACTTAAACGACAACTGTGGTCCAATTCTAACCAAGTCATAGATTGGTTTAATTGCATTAATGATAAGGATAATGTCAAATTTATACAATTTGATATAGCTAATTTCTATCCCTCTATTAATCCTTTTGTTCTAAGGCGTTGTGGTTTATACACAATAAAGCTGGGCTTTCTAGAGAAGAGATTAATGTAGTTCTAGCTGCTAGGAAATCCTTTATTAAATTTAATGACAGGGTTTGGATTAGAAAGGGTACACATGATGCGTTTGATGTACCTATGGGTAGTTCAGATGCAGCCCAGGTTGCTGATGTGGTTTGTGCTTTTATATTTTATGAATTAGCTGATCAATTCCTAAATATTAGAGGGGATCTTTATAGAGATGAGTGTCTCCTATTTCTCAGAAATAGTTCGAAACAACAGGTACAAAGTGTAAAAACTAGATTAGCTAGATTTTTTCGTAGAATAGGAGAGAATATTAATTTTGAGGATAATATATCTGTAGCTAATTTTTTAGATGTTACACTTGATCTACATAATAATTCATATAGGCCGTATCATAAACCTTCAACTAACCTTAGGCATATTAGTAAATTTAGTAATCATCCAAAAACAATAATAGATAATTTAATTCATAGTATATCATTAAGATTGTCTAACCTATCCGCTAATAATCTGGTTTTTGAAGATGAGGCAAAGTTTTATAACTCTGCTTTGTTGGAGGCAGGATATAATGATAAGGTATACTATATTAATCCAGATTCTGCTTCCTCTAATGTTGATGTTAATAATATTAATAAAATTAATAATGTTAATAATAGGAGTAAGGGTAGTTATAAAACTAATAATAATAATAATAATAATGATGATGATAATGTTAACTTGTTTAGAAAGATTAAGCATAAACCAAAATCCAACGGTAATGTATCAAGGACTGATAATGGTGAACTTTAAAGATGTGCTTGATAACATTTCCAGTCGGTTAAGATCAGAAGCTAGGAAAGCCACTGTCTGGTACTGCGTCCATTAGTAATATGTGTAGGTGGCGATCTAAAGAAAAAAAACGCGTTCGCTCTGCTTTAGATGCAGCCATGTTTTGAATTGTCTCTTGACTTTGGCAAGACCATAATAAAATATTATTATTCAGTAAGTTAATCTTTCTTGTCTTCCTCGCATAAGTCACATTAATTAATATAATATTTTCTCCTCTTTACATTCCTAAGATAACTTGGCTTCCGTTTAATAGACTAATATCTCTCAGGGAAATATCGACTCATTTGTTTTTCGAAGACTAAATATTCTATTTCATATACTATTCTTTGTATTATTCATATTTTTGCTCTCAGCTATTTTACGTGAGGTTTATTTTGTGTATGCGACTGAATAGTTTTCAATATATTTGAGACAGTATTAACGAAATGGAAATTATGCAAAATATATTACAACAAAATATTATTCTTATCGCTCTGAAAGTCATCAGCTTGCTTCGAATTTTATTATGGAATGTATTTTTATTTTAGTTTACATTTTTTCCCTGTTTGTTTTGTTAACCATTTATTGCTGTCGTTATCTTTTTTGTCATCATCGAGATGTTTGAATAGTTATGACATGATTTATAAACACACTTAACCAGATATGCGCACACATAGAGAATAGAAATTGAATATTATGACGGACACTCACTACAAGTCCTGCGTTTGTGCATCCGGGTGTTCGATTACCTGGACAAAGTGATTATGGTATTATTGACTGAATGTTCTCAGAAATATCTTTAACGAAGATTTTATGGAATATCAGCATAAGAAACCCGTGGGTCAGATTTTGAATCACATAGCTTTCAGCTCCACCTTTTAATTCACAAAGTGAAGTTGTCTTAGTACAGGTTCGCCCACTTACAGGACGAAATGACAACCCAAGTATTTCAGATACGTAGTAGAATGATATTTCACAAGCCTTTCTTAGAATATTTTTACCCAGGAAACTGGTCTTACGAAGCAAAAAGGAAAACTACAACAGTACACTAAATCGCTTGTCCTTTTGTTAATCTGGGAAAAAGGTAGCCTGGGGTCAAAATGTCATCCACTGGCACAATCTCTTCTCTGAATAGGAACCTGGGTGGTCACCTGAACAGGTATTGGCGTAACTCAATCCCTCCAAGTTCACCAACACAGAAAGAAAATGTATGAGGATGAATTGGGACCCGAGAAGGGTATGTAGAAAATAAATACGCTTATCCTCCTCCTCCTCCTCCTCCTCCTCCTCCTCCTCCACCACCACCACCACCACCACCACCACCTCCTCCTCCTCTTCCTCCCCCACTTACTCCTCCTCCTCCTCCTCCTCCTCCTCCTCCTCCTCATCAATATCATCATCACCACCACAAATTTACTATTATTGCATACAGGAATTAAGGAATAGAAACGACGGGAAAGAATTTTACATTCGTTTGCTTGCTGAGATGAAATTCTACAAGTAGGTTTTTTTTTAATCTTTTATCCTTCAGGGGTCGATAAAGAAAGTTGTAGATCATTACTCTAGAGTCAGTTACACTGACTGCATGTTTCTTCCAAAGTATGTGACCATCTTCTCGTAACAGAAATTAATATCCCATTATTTTCCCATTTATAGTACTTAAAAATCTGCTCAATCGAAAATTTTTTCAGCGGCGAACGGGCACACGAAGGGAGTGTTATCTATTGAATTTTACGCACAGATACTTTCCCGTGAATTTTTCGATTTTCTGCTTTTGAACCTGTTTTACAGCTCTCAACACTCCTATAACT
>NC_142935.1:18052287-18089787 GCF_046866305.1 Octopus bimaculoides
TGAAGATACTTTCTTGTTCTTTTTATGACGTGTCCTGTCCATTTTGCTCCAGAGGGACTCAAAAGTGGTCATATCTGGTGACTGGCTTCGAAGCTTTATAATGTCATTATTTTCCAATCAATCTTGGGTCTTTTTAGCCGTGTGACAAGGAACACAATCTTCCATAAAAAAAAAATCTTCTTTAATCACTTTACACCTGGAAAAGATTGGAAGGAGTTCTTTCTGCGATATGGATACATAATTATCTGACTTTATGTGTCTCTTACACTCCATCAACTCTGATCTACCATTTAATCCAAATTGCTTCCGAGACAATTACAGAATACCCGCCGTGTTTCATTGTTGACTGCAATCTTTTCACGTCAAATTCTTGACCACTGAGTCTACAGAAACACTCGACCACTGTCAGAAAATACAGCAAATCTGGACTCATCAGAGAATATGACAGTGAACCAAGATGCCGGTAGCCTCACTTTCTCACTAGTCCAATCTTTTCTCCGCTTGATATTGGCTGGTCGAAGTAATGGCTTCCTTCTTGCTGATCTGCTACAGTAGCCAATTTTGTGGAGATACCTGACAGCTGTTCTGAGAGTGACCTGAACTTGTTCTGTTATTTATGTCAGAGGCGTTGCAACGAGGATTATCCACCGCATTTCTCTTAACAAAGTGAAGGGTTCACTCAGAGGGCACTAGTCGACCTGGGCGAAGTGAACTGGACTCCTTCCCTCTCTAGTGAATTACACAATCACTCTATCAACTTTTGAAAGCGGGATCCCAAGGTTTCTAAGTCAACTCTCAGTTTGACCCACAGCACCGCCTCTTTGAAATTCGAACATTTCCAAGGCTTCTTTTGTCCGTGGCATGATTAAAAAGACACATAGAATCTGAAACATAAAAATGTTAATTAATATAGAATATAAGCTTTTCCAAGTTAAAATTAACATAAAACGAATGTTTTATGTTGTGTGTATGTGTGTGTGAGTGTGTGTGTGTGTGCATATATATATATATATATATATATATATATATATATAATACATGTATACATATATTTGTAAATTATATGTGTATGCATGTATATATATGTGCGCCAGAGTATGTATGCGTGTGTGCATGTGTGTATTTGTGCGAGCGCGTGTTTGTGTGTTTGTGTGTGTGTGTGTATTTGTTCGAGTCTGAGTGTCCTTTTTTCATCTTTTATTCTTGTATGTGTATGTGTGTGCAATCGAAGAATATTTTCTTCACCTTTGTCGTCTCTAGGTGTACGCTTATTTCGTGACTATTATATAAATTCAGACGATATAATTTCTACTTAGAAAAAATTCCCTACTACAAAATTCAGTTTGAATATCAATTTGTTACTTTATGTAAAGTTTTTGTAATTAAAACAGGAAAAAGAAATAGAATTTCATATTATAGTAAACATCAAAATAAATTCATGAGAATGTGGGGATAAACAGAATGGCGTACACTCACTTACTCGCCAACACGTACACGTGCACTCACACACTCATGCACACATTCACACATTCTAGTTTCCATAATAGAATAAATGCATATATGAACATCTGTGGTAAGCTCAAAAATACAATTTTGTTTGTAAAATGGTGTTAAGCATTGTATGTTGTAATAGTTTCCTCGGTGGCATTTAAAGGTTACTTAAATTACAAACACATGTTAGATATAAAAGGGTTTGCCGCTAAATTAAAGCTATGTATCACGTTCCACCTATCTATATGTGTGTATATAAATATGAATCACCTGCGGTATGTAGGGAACCGCGGAGAGCTTCACTTTGGAGGTACGTTAAAATTTTGTGCTGAAATGAAAAGAAAATTTCGTTAAAACGTGGTTGATATCAGTGGCGCAATTCGTTGCCTAATCCGTTGCCTGGATTTTACGATTATCACCATAAAGCTCTAACAACGAGGACCTACCTCTTCGCTTTAATGATGCATGGGAATAATACATGTTTTAACACGTAGATGTAATTTAACTGATCTTGACCTCTGAACACGTTTTTTACCCGGGCAAACCTGATACATAAAAGACTTTTAAATAATGGTTTCAAATTTTAGCACAAGCCAGTGATTGTAAGGGAAGGGCATAAAGTGATTACATCGACCCCAGTGCTCAACTTGTCCTTATTATATCAACCCCGAAATTATGAAAGGCAAAGTTGACTTTCGTGGAGTTTGATCTCAGAACGTAAGGGCGGACGAAATGCTGCGGTAACGATTCTGCCAGATACCCACATTAAAAAGTCTTTTAAATAATAAAAAAAAGATATTTTTGACAGTTACTTTACAATCAAATATATAAGTCCATGATCCTATGTCGGAGTCTCTACGTGTTTATTCTCCTGTTGAAAATGACTTTAAAAGTACACGCTTATCCCATTCCAACATTTTAGAAAAAGGAATGAGTATCACTCTCGCTGAGAATTGCACGAAGTCGGTTAAGTAATTTAAAGAATCCTCAAATAGTATTGCCATTAACGTTGATAGCGGCTTTAAATGTCTTACTAAGCACATATACGCACACGCCTGTACATGTCCGCAAATGAATTAGATTGCAATTTGCTATTTACAGCCGTGGAACAGTTGAAATCGCTCGATTTCAGTAGGTATTATGAAAAATTGTCGATGCATATATGATTGAAATTTTCTTCCACCTGCATATAAGCTTCGTTTTATTGCAGAGAAAGGAAATGAGATATGGTGAGTTACAAGCAAGTAATCCTATACAGAATAAAAAAATTAGAACACGAACAGGGTGGGTGGAAATTAATTTTAAGCCGTGTTTCGAATTTGCTTCATCGAGTTGTTATACTCATTGTAAAGCACTAAACATTAATTATAATTATAAATGAAATAGAGTAATGAAAAATGAAAAATTAAACAACAGAAATCAATTTTGAAAATGGACAAGTATCACAATAATTTCACTGGAAAAATTGTAAATATGAAATTAAAAAAGTATTTTAAAAATCCTAAGATGATAAAATTATATTCAACAATAGAAATCATAAAGTGCAACAATACTGAGAATAATTCTTTCTTTATAATTTTATTTAGTCATCATCATATTGTCATTTTTATGATTACTGTTGTTGGTGTTATTATTATTATTATTATTATTATTATTATTATTATTATTATTATTATTATTATTATTATTATTAACAAAAATAGTAATAATAACATAATTAAACAGAGAATACTTGATGCTCTCTATGGTGATAATTAATTTAAATTGTTTGTAAATCATCTTCTTTAGAAACTAGTTATGGACTGCATTTTTTTTTCACTGTTGTAGCGTTATATTTTGTGTATATACGAGTGCGTGAGCGCACATATTTCTTATAATTGTGTTCCATTGTGTATGGTCGTTATTTATTTATTTATTACTGTGATATAATTACAGTCTTGTTGACGCTTCGTTAATTTATCCCCTATTAACAACAGGAAACAAGTGCTCAACAATCTGCAACCAATCAGTAATATACCATAGTCCACGCCGCCACACCTAACATTCACACTAATGAAAGAAGGAGAACATAAAATGCAACAGGTTTTTCTATTTCTTAATCGGCCCCACTAACTTTTTTGTTTTGTTTTTGTTTGTTTCTTCAAGTGCAGCAACGTCGTCGTCAATGACCACTTCTAAGTCTACCAGAGTAACGCCATTCCCACTCTTCTCTTCCTTCTCCCCCACCACAACCACAGTCAGCTCGTTCTCCTTTCCCAACCCTTCCTTCTCCTTTTCCACCAACCCTTTTTTTCCTTCTCCACTTCTTTCTCCTCTAACTTCATCTACTCCTCTCCCTCAAATTCTCCACCCTGTTCTCCATCACCACCACCCTCCTCCTGTTTCTTCTCTATCTCCAGCACGAAATTTCCATCTCCTCCTCCTCCTCCTCCTCCACATCATAATCATCATCACTTTAATCATTCTCAACTTGTTCCTCACTCCCGTTACCATCTCCATCGCCGCCTCAAACATCTTCCTCCTCCCTGCTGCTCCCCCTCCTCCACCTGCTGCTCCTCCTCCTCCACCTGCTGCTCCTCCTCCTCCTCCTCCTGCTCCTCCTCCTCCTCCTGCTCCCCCTCCTCCTGCTGCTGCTCCCCCTCCTCCTCATCATCATCATCGAGGCCTTTGTCGTGATAGCCATCATCGACTTCACATCTGTTGCCATCGTTGTTGGCAACAACTACTTCCGCCATAAAGATAATAATAAAAATAATAATAATAATAATAATAATAATAATAATAATAATAATAATAATAATAATAATAATATGTATCATGATATTGATATTCGCAACAAAAAACATTCTTTTACCACAACTTCCAAATAATTAATATTGTGTCTCAATTACAAACTTATAATAAAATATTTACTCATAGCAGTGGCTGCTCTCTTTAACGCTATAATTCAATGCTACATGTTGGATAAGATAAAGAAAAAATGCACTTCTTTCTGCTCGTTTGACTGGCTAGAAATAACTAACAAATCTTAAAATCACATAGTGTGCAAAATAGGAAGAACACATTGATTAACATTCTTAGATGCACCTTTGGAACACCTTTGATGACAAGTGTCCCTTGTCTGAATTTTTCTAGTGCTAAAGTACACTAACCTCACCATGTTCACTACCATTATCTATCCAGCGGACTCACGGTCATAGGATCGCGGTTTCGATTCTCAGATCGGGCGTTGTGAGTGTTTATCGAGCGAAAACACCTAAAGCTCTACGAGGCTCCGGCAGGGGATGGTGGAGAACCCTGCTGTACTCTTTCACCACAACTTTCTCTCACTCTTACTTCCTGTTTCTGTTGTGCCTGTAATTCAAAGGGTCAGCCTTGTCACAATGTATCACGCTGAATATCCCCGAGAACTACGTTAAGGGTACACGTGTCTGTGGAGTGCTCAGCCACTTGCACGTTAATTTAACGAGCAAGCTGTTCCGTTGATCGGATCAACTGGAACCCTCGACGTCGTAAGCGATGGAGTGCCAACAACAACTATCTATCTAGAGATTTCCACTTCGAATGAATACGAACTGGTTAATAACCCGGGTTCAAATTTATCTCCAAGCAGCATCTCATTATACAAGTAATGTCACTTTTAAATTGTTAAACTGCGAATAAGAGTCATTAACTGACTACAATATTATAATTCTTTAAGGTGGTCAGCCGGGAGAATCGTTAACAATTCGGGGGTAAATGCTTAGCGTTATTTCTTCTGACTGTACATTCTGAGTTCAAATACACCATGCCCCAAAATTGTTGGTCTTAACTATATATAATCATTGAACGCTGAGTTTTCAAGAAGAATGTGCAGCTATATTCTCTGTAGAAACAACTCTTAAACGAACTTTCTCATTCTGGTCTGGTGATGTGCATGGAACTAATTCACCTACCGATAGGTGAAGAATTATGACGATATTGATTTCAAATTTTGACGCAAGTCCTTCTTCTTCTTCTTCTTCTTCTTCTTCTTCTTCTTCTTCTTCTTCTTCTTCTTCTTCTTCTTCTTCTTCTTCTCCTCCTTCTTCTTCTCCTCCTCCTTCTTCTTCTTCTCCTCCTCCTTCTTCTTCTTCTTCTTCTTCTTCTTCTTCTTCTTCTTCTTCTTCTTCTTCCTCCTTTCGTTCGTTCGTTCTTCTTCTTCTTCTTCTTCTTCTTCTTTCCATCTGTCTGCCTCTCTGTCTCCGTATACACGTACAGTTAGTTCGTATTTATAAAATCACATGCAAGCCTATCAATCTTCTAGCTGTGATGACTATGCCATGCTAGTTGAGAGATCTCATTTGTTTAGGTGGAAGGCTTATAATTGGTTTCAGGGATCTTTCGCGATTTTTCTCTAAGATAGGAACAACGTGCAGTTTTATTCAAGTCTTAAATGATTTATTTATATGCCTGAAAAGAAAAAAAAAAAACATAATTTTTTATTAACAGCTTATATTTATTTTTTCCTCCGGTCATGAATTATTTTAGGTAAGTCCATAAATTTGGATTACCTATTCTAAATTAGGCAAAAAGGAAGTATTCTAAATATATTACAAAAGGAAAATGAAACAGAAACATTAGCATTACAACATGTAACTATAACAGATATGATTCCTTTTTTTTACGTAAATTATTAATATGTCCTATGTCCGTAAGTCAACGTTGACAGTTATGTTCTTGAACGGTGAGTAACGTAGTTGGTGTTGTCTCCCCACAACAGGTAACACGTGGTACACAAGAATGCAGCGAGCAATCGAGCATGCCCAACAATGAGGTGAACTGCAGTAGTAACTCGCTACTTGACGCCTGATCATTATCTAATGGTACAGATCTTTTGCTTGACAGCAACAACCCTCATGCGGTTGGTCAAGGACTTCTCCGTACTGTCAGTCATACAACGTCCTGCTGCCCACATCCTCACCTTATCAGAGGCACAGGAGACAAAAGGGTTCCTAGGACTTACCCAAGCTTCGACTTCAGTCTACGGACAAAAGGGGCGACGTATTCTCCCCTTTACGGCTGTCGTCAATATGTCAATAAATCAATGAGAACAATATATAATTAATCCGTATATAGTAATACGTATACAGTATAATATGTATACTGTAAATAAAACAGACTCCTGAGACATCTTCTCCTGAGAAACAAGCGGTACCCATCTAATGAGATTCTTCCAGTTTTCTTCTGCTGGATTTCTCTCAAGAAACTGGGATTAATTATATTTCCCTAAAGTGCTGTACTACTAGATTGTATTATATCAGATAATCACATAAAAACGAAACATATTTTAATCCCACCAGTGATTAATGTTCGTCAGTGGCTCTTACCCTGCGTAGCACCTTGGGCAAGTGTCTTCTTTTATAGCCTCTGGGTGACCAAAGCCTTGTGAGTAGATTTGGTAGGCGGAAACTGAAAAAAGCACTTCCTATATATATATATATATGTGTGTGTGTGTGTGTGTGTGTGTGTGTGTGTGTGTGTGTGTGTGTGTGTGCGTGTGTGTATGTGTGTATGTGTATACTAGCTGCATATCTCGTAATTTTGGGGAAATTTTTACAATAAAGTGTCATATAAATATTTGTTTATTCCATGTGGGACGATGCCTTCCCCGACACATTGGCCTTTTGATTAGAACAGATTTGTGCAATTTTTCGCACAAGAACTTCGTCGGGTATTTTTTCAATTCTAAATTATTTACATGCCTTTTCGACTATTTCATATGACTTTATTCATTAAAAGTTATTAAAACTTCAGAAGATTTTACAACTTTGGTCGTTATAATGCTTTGCTTTCGTTTGTTTAATAAAAAATTCTTCCTCATAATAATTTTGTTTTTTATTTTGTGATAGCTATCATGGAGAAAATGCTAGCTTCCAAATCCTGTTTTCTGATTAGGTAAAATTGATTAAAGTTTAAACCCCAGAAACATTTCCCTGAAAATTTTCTGGAAATAACGAAATCGGATTTAACGTGGAAAATTCTTTCAATATTCTAAATTTGAAAACGTTGATGTAATTTTAAAATTTCACAATATGTGAGAGCAACAGGGAAAACCCTAAAAGAGTGGAGAGACAGACAGTCATAGGCTGTCACACACACACACACACACACACACACACACACACACACACACACACTCACACACACACACATACACACACATACACACACACACAAACACACATGGAGAGGCACAAACCCAAACATAGACACACATCAAATAATATCCCAACCGTTTATAGTTTCTTATTGGAATTCAATTAGCCTATAATTGAACTGGATGTTACTTTAACGTGTATGCAAAGTTTCGCAAAGATTAGTGCACTGGTGTAGGCAGCAAAATGGTAACTGACAAACAGACAAACAGAAATTGCCATCTATGTATAAGATACATCTCTGAGTGTGTGTGTCTGTGTTTGTCCCTCACATAACCACTTGACAACCACTGTTGTCGTGTTTACGCCCCGCTAACATAGCGGTTCGGCAAAAGTGAGCCGATAGAATAGGTACCAGGCTTTAAAACAGTAAGTACTGGGGTCAATACATTCAGCTAAATATTCAAAGCCGTGCCCCAGCATGGCCGCAGCATAATGACTGTAACATGTAAAACATAAAGGATAGAAGATAGACATACACTCACACATACACACACACAAACATATATGCATGTATGGATGAATATATGTTTGTTATATATATCTATATATGAATGTATAAACATATGCATGTATAAATGTATACCCCTCCCCTATGTGTTTTCTACATGTATGTATGTATGTATGTATGTATGTATGTATGTATGTATGTCTGTATGTATGTATCTATCTATCTATCTATCTATCTATCTATCTATCTATCTATCTATCTATCTATCTATATATATATATATATATATATATATATATATATATATATATATATATATTTCTATACTCACACATGCATGCACATTAATGTATCCATGTGTGTACGTGTACGTGTTTCGATTAGCAAAAATAATAATCGCCCCTAAATTATAACGTGATATTTATAAACAAAATCTGTAATTGTCTTATGTTACATAGAATTAATAGAAATCAATTCATTGAGGGAATACGTTGGTTTCGAAAAATGTTATATATTTTCGTAAATTCTGGGATTGAAAAATCAAGCAATTTCACGTCACAAATGGAAGATTACTTCAGAAAGTGAAAAATACTGAATAATCGACGTCATCTTAAATATTGTTTCCAATATAAACCGTAATTTTCAAATGATGATTAGATTGAAAATTAGATTGTATTAGAAAAATAAATGTAATAACTATAACTGATATCCTCGAAAAAGTGTTATTGCATTTTAGCTAACGTAATGAAAATTATAATTTAATCTTATAGCAATGGAATGAGAAACTAAATTGGAAATTAAATTCTGTCGTATGAGAAAAATGTGAATGTTCAGTTTAGATTGCAACAGTAATTTCATGTTATATAAATGCCAATGTCGCTAGTTAAGTTCTATTGAGCATTGCCAAAGCGAAATACGTTTATTGGAAAACGGTGAAACAACAACATTAATAACAGAATAACCAAAAATAATGGCCCCCAAAAATGGATCCGGTTCTGTAAGGAGAGGAACATATGATGGAAGAAATTGGTTCTATTGACGCAGTATTGACCTCCGAGGACAGATGTTCTGAAGACGGACTGATATGATTAAAGTCATTTTCTTTGGGAATCGAAATACTTGTGTCAGCTTCAATGGAATTCAATGGTATTATATTACAATCTTGAATGCATTCTTGTGTCTGTGACGTTGTCATTAATTAAATGCGTTCCCTGGAGTCTAGAGTCTACACAATGATTGAATAAAATATATAAAAAAAAACAAAGCAAAAAGTAAAGCAAACGTTACAATGAGAGAGTGATGCATTAGAAGTAATAGAAAATGAAGAAGGAGAGATAACGAGAGGAAAGAGAAAATGAGATATACACGCTTTTATATATATATATATATATATATATATATATATATGACATACAAAAGTTCGAATATATCTCCATACGTCTGTGTGTATCTCTGTGTGTGAGTATGTGTGTATGTATGTATGTATGTTTGTATGTGTGTGTTTGTATGTGTGTATGCATCAGTGTGCGGTACTGATAGGTAGACAAATAGAGAGGCAGGTAGAGATCGTGAATTTATTTGAAAGAGAAACACAAATTTTGCCCTCTCAACATCTGTGTGCGCGGGTGTGAGTGTATGCATATATATACTTGTATGTGTGTGTGTTACGTCACTGCGTGTTGTTGTGTGTGGTTGTGTGTGAATGCGTGTGCGTGTGTCGGAGAACTATTTGAACAGGAAGAAAAACGTGGAAGGTAGTTAAGGATAGGAGAACAGATGAAAACTCCGATAATGATTATGACGATAATAATGAATAAACGTATCATTTAAAAAACTCAAATCCTAATGAAGAAGAAGCGAAATATATAATAAATGCAAGAAAATACACAAACAGAGCTGTGTAAAACAATAACGACTATAGATATTGTGATTCATATAATGGAATATCATTTTATCTATTTATATTCAGTATCAGTGTCGTGAAGAACAGCACAAAAGATATTGGAATAAAGAAACGGGGAAAAATATGTATATCTATACTGATACAGTAGAGCGTTATCAGGCAACTCCACAAGATAGCCACGAAATGGTGTCTAACTTCATATAAACGTTCTATTGTTGAGTTTCTTACTCATATTCCTCAAGTCATTAGGCAATTATACGTGCATACTGGCACACAAGCATACATGCATACACACATACTCCACCGCACTTACAAACACTCATAAGCACACACACACACGCACACACACGCACACACACACACACACACACACGCACACATGAATACATATGTACGCATGTATGTACAAACATTCAGGCACATACCTTCTTATTAACACGTGTATCTATTTATACATCAATATTTTTTTCAGTTATGTATCCATTTATGTGTAAATATCTATACATACATGCACACAACACACACACACACACACGCGCATATATATATATATATATATATATATGTGTGTGTGTGTGTGTGTGTGTGTGTGTGTGTGTGTGTGTGTGTGTATGTGTGTGTGTGTGTGGGTGGGTCTGTGTGTGTATAAATATATGCAGAGAGAGAGAGAGAGAGAGAGAGAGAGAGAGATAGAGAGAGAGAGAAAGAAAGACAGACAGAGAGAGTTAGAATGAGTGAGAGAGAGGCGATTGAGTATGCAAAAAAAAAAGAGAGAAGACAATTAGAGAGAGAGACGGCAGAGCGAGATGTCGGCTGTTAAGTAGACATTCAGTAACAATATGCCCTTCAGTACCCCTTTTGTCCATGTAATTATCTTGTTCTTTTTATGAGATGCGATTGTTCTGTGTCCTATTTCCATATCTATCTGATTCTTGGTAACATTTGAAATTGCTTTGTATTCTAACTCACGCCATGACCTATCCGCTTCTAAATGGTTATGCGCGCACATTGAATTATACAATCAAAATACTAACTTTCAGTCCTGATAGCACTGTTCATATTCTCTTTGTAGAAGTTTTATATGTGTAAAGGATATTACCAATTATATCTCAATGTAAAGATGTATTTAGTGTTCAGATTTTCAATTCCAGCTGACTCAAAATTATAAATCCTAATACGTCACTGTTATTTTCATCCACAACTCCTCTTAGATGGATTAAAAGCAAAAGCAACTTGAAAGCGTTATGAATACAAAATATAAAGAGACAGAAAAAAGTATCAGAATGAATTCTAACTATAACCATTATTGTGATTTCTCAAGACAAATAATGTATTTGAATTTTGCTACAGAGTATATGAGCATTTTAATTCAATTCTTAAACACCATTAAGTATGAAAATGCCTAACGTTTTTACAAAATATTTTCAAATAGTATTGTTATTAGATAGAATCTCACTGAACGGAAAAGACATTACGGTATAGAAAATGACAGTAGCCATTGCATTCCCTCAAAGAAAATATCAAAAAATTTCCATTGATTTTTACATAAAATAGAAAGCTCGAGTTTTACTCATTCACCATCATAGAAAATAAACAAGACAAAGAAACAATGAATGAAAGTTTTGTTTGTATACAGGAATATAAGGTTACTACCGTACTGCAGTCAGTAGTTAACAAAAGTCACAAGTTTGACTAATCCATGTCATAAGTATGCATGAGATCTGCCACTCAAAGCAAACAACATATATGGAGCGGCAAAGTGCAATTGTTCAGAATAGCACTGAGTAAATAGTTTTATTAAATGACATTTTGTCCAGTTTCCCCCTGACTTAGTATTCATAAATTCTATTTTTTCATATCATTTGGTTGATATTAGCTACCAAATATTTTGTTGCATATGGCAACATCGTACTTTCACTCCTATGTAATATGGTGACTGCCATTTTCTATAGTGGATCTACTGTCATAAACAAGTGATAATTTTTATTTTTGAGGGGTCATTTTCCAAATAATATCATTTTGATTTTATTGAGTGGTTTCCGAATGAATTCTTACAAAATTTTAAATTTAACATGGACTTTCTCTCCAAATGGACAATAATTTACATAATTCTAAAAGTATGTGGATTACTTTTTTCTGTAAACGTAAATCATATAGCAGACATCTACAAAAAGTGACATGTATTTCTATCCATTTGCGTTATTATAATTGTTGAAGCGGCGAGCTGGAAGAATGCTTAGCAAGTCAGACAAAATGGTTTGCGATATTTTTTCCAGATTTAATTTGTGAGTTCAAATTGCCTCGAACCCCGCTTTGTCTTTCATGCTTTTGGAATGATGAGTTAAGTACCAGTTGAACAGAGGGGAGTCAATGTAATTGACTATCACGCTCCACCATACATTCAGGCATTATATTTACACAAGAACGGATTATAATTCTAAGGCAGTTATAATCTGTGCGTGTGGGTGTGTATGTATGTGTCCTTTTGTTTGTGCTTGTCTCCTAACACCGTTTGGCAACCGATGTTGCTCTTTTTACGTCTGTATGAGTACTGGGGTCGATTTGTTCGGCTATACTCTTCCAGGCGGTGCCCCAGCTTAGTAACAGCCTAATGGCTCAAAGAGGTAAACGGTAAAAATTAAGTATAAACATAAAGATATAAATAATTTCTTTTAGATATTTCACAGAATATTCAAAAATATACAAAAAATATTTGGAAACAATTCCTGCATTATTAATATGGTAAAAGAAAAGAAATTAAAAAGAAGTTAAAAATATCTCCTCATTGTCAAGTAACATGTTTATAAGATCCCGTTTAAGACGATCGAGCTTCAAGCATAGCAGTTATTAAATCGCAAAATCAATATAATTATGTAATTGCTTGCTGAGGTTTAATTGCAGAAACATTTCAACTAGAGGAGATCAATATTCTCATTGCTCAGTAATAATTTAATTATTATAAAGATTTAATGCAATTAATCCCAAATTTCAATGAGGTTGTTGTTGCTGCTGTTATCATAATAATAATAATAATAATAATAATAATAATAATAATAATAATAATAATATCTATTATTATTATTATCGTCAATATTATTATTATCATCGATAATATCATTACCACCATCATCATAATCACCGTCCTCCTCTCTTCCTCATCGTTATTATCATCATCATCATCCTCATCATCATCATCATCATCATCTCCCTCCACTTCATCCTCCTCCTCCTCCTCCTCCTCCTCATCATCATCATCATCATCTTTACCATTATTTTACACAAAGAAATGGTGCCTCGCTGGAGCTCTATAAGGGAATAGATTTGGTAATATGTATTCATTTTTATTTTACTTTACATGTAAAAAAGTGAACGGTTCGGAATTTGTTAGCACTAGGGGACAAAATATGTTCAAAGTTCAAACCATGCCAGTATTGACTTTACCTGCATCCCTTTCAAGGTCGATAGAATAAATGCCACTCTCCCACTGGCTCGATGTTATCCACTAGCTCCCTCCCACCAGATATCATGTCTTATGCCTATAATAGAAATGTTTTAATAATATAGGAAATTCCAAGAAGAGAAATTTCATAAATTTTCATGTATTATGTTTCTTATACAGTTCTTTCATATTCTTTTCTGAATAGGAGGATAAAACTAGGAGTTTTTTGTGTCGTAATTCCGCATTCTCTCTATTTCAACCCTTGATTTTTTTATCGTTTGAATTGTTTACCTGTTCCTTCGAGTATCAGGGTATTGTTGTATAAGTTGAAACTGGTATTTGAATAATGCTTTGACATAAAGAACATCCCATAAATTTGACAGAGCACATCATTAACGTGTAATGAAATTTCATTTGGCAACTGTAGTGTATTTTGTCAATAAACAATGTATTATGTATCCCATGCGCATATAATATATCAATCGAATATCCTATGAATATCATTCTCACGTGTCCTCATATATAAGGCTATTTCGGTGAAATCTATATAGATCAAGAAATACAATTTTTATTCATTATAAGTTCAGGTTGTGTGCGTTGCTGTGTGAGCTTGCGTGCGCGTGTGTGTAAATAAGTGGACATTTTACCGGTGAGTTTGTTAAATTATAAGACACAAAAAGAAAATGACTCTCCTCAGACACAACAGAATATGCTTCAACACACGAACTCACATAAAGAATCTTGCAAACCAAATCCAAAAACGAAATATATAAATATATATATATATATATATATATATATATATATATATATATATGGGAGAATATACAAAAAATAACAACAGACGAGGACAGGTGGTGTAAATAACAAAAGTATATATTATATATATATATTATGATCGGCCATTATTATGATTGACCGTTGACTGAACACTATTCAAATTTTTTTCTCCGTGTTTTTCTCCTTGTTTCCGTATTCTTTCTGTTGAAGAGCGTAGCTCGAAACGTCAAAGACTTTCCGTATTCCCGAGCGTCATACTAATATATACTTTTGTTATTTACACCACCTGTCCTCGTCTGTTATTTTTTGTATATATATATATATATATATATATATATATATATATATATATATATATATATATATATATATATATATATATATATATATATATGGGAGAATAGACAAATAATAACAACAGACGAGGACATGTGGTGTAAATAACAAAAGTATATATTAGTATGACGCTCGGGAATACGGAAAGTCTTTGACGTTTCGAGCTACGCTCTTCAACAGAAAGAATACGGAGACAAGGAGAAAAACACGGAGAAAAAAAATTGAATAGTGTTCAGTCAACAGTCAATCATATATACATATATGATGTGTATTTCTCCATTTATATTAGAGATGTTTTGTCGACATTCCGTACTGAAGATTTGAATGTTCACTATTGTCATTTTCAATGACAATCATATTTATTTGATTAAGTTTCATCCGTTCCGTATGTGTTTAAGTATAGTTGCGCATCTTTTTCTGAGACCTTTTGCGTTCTGTGTTCTACAACTATGATTTCCGTTGCTATTTCACAATGCACATATAGTGTTCAGTAATAGCAAGTTTCATCTCATGTAACTGCGTGAGCATATCTTGTCCTATCATTGCTTCTAGCCCTTTACCCAAAACGCACTGAGAAATCCATGCCTAAAGTCGATGTATTTTATACCTATTAATGTTTATCATCATGCTGATGGAAACAGCTCCGATGAATGTAAAATTTAATTACTGTAGAATATAGAGTACTATAACTTTCATCCTTAAACCAAACAAAAACACAACCCGCTGATTACAGTAGGCCCAAATAAAAACTGCACCGATGTAAACCGAAATATAATTCACACTGCTACATTGACAACTAGCAAACATAAAATTTTTCTAAGCAGCCAAATTTAATTTACAACGAAATTATCTCTGAATGTGTTGCATTAGTTTTGATAGACGCTTAATATAACGGTTAGATTTTGCGAATTTGTATCTCTGATTCGTTGGGAAATATAAAATAATTAAAACCATTTTGTGTGAGTATTCAGTGCATTATCATCAACCTAAATTGTCCAAATTCATGCCAAACACCAAATTTCAGTTATTTTTTCTTTGCTATCATCAGAATACTTCATTACACTGTTAACTATATATCGGCTTCAAATTTTGGCACAAGTCCAACAAGTGGTAGGAATAAGATAATTAAATCGACCTCAATACCCAAACTACTTCCTATTTATCCCGAAGTGGATAACAGGCAGAGATGAATTCAGCAGAATTTTAACTCTGAACGTGAAGATAGACGAAATGCTGGTAGGCGTTTTATTCAGCGTGTTAACGGTTCTCCATCCTCGCCGAGCTTTTGTTATTTATATTTTGGATTCAAATATTGGCACTTGGCCCCCACCAGCTTTGGAGAGGGCGTAAGCCGATTACATCGACCCAGTGCTCAGTTGTTACTTATTTTATCGATCCCGATAAGATGAAACGTAAAACGGACCCCAGTAGCGTTTGAACTCAGAATGTAAACGCTTAACATTTTGCTCGGCATGCTAACTATTCTTCCAGCTCGTTGCCTTATTGTGTATTATGTATTAAAATCTATATCCATTTGACCAAACACTTTGGAAATACTCTGTTCCATTATTAACATTAAAATACATACATGTCGCTATTTTGTCACTTACTGAAAATTATAAGATATTTTCCTACTGCATAGAACGTACATTATCTGCATATAAAACGTATATCTGCGAAATTTCTTCATTATATCTGGAAAGTACCATACATTTCCGTTGACAGTCACTTAAAATATAACCACTAATTGCATATTCCCTTCTTTTACTACGAAGCAAATTGCAGCTGATAGAAAAATATTTCCATAAATCACAAATTGCCAGAATGCCTTCGTCTGACCTGCTCCGTAAGCAGAGTTAACCTCAGTGAATCAACAATTTAAAGTGCGTTATATTTAATATATATATTTCTCTTTCTCTTTCTCGTGTTTAGATACTTGCCACTGATCACTCTGAATCATACTTCTAGGGTCAGGTTTCATTCAAACACACGCACACACACTCACGCACGCACGCACAAACGCACGCACACATACACCACACACACACACAAACACACACACACACACACACACACACACACACACACACACACACACACAACAACAATACCGACAACAACAATAGATCGGGGCTTTTTGATATTATTTATTTACCATTAGACGTGCTTCATTTACTTATAAGAATTCCAAAGTTTTACATGATGGTTTTATATGTACGGAAATTCCTATATATATATATACACACACACACACACACACACACATATATATATATATATATATATATATATATATATATATAGAGAGAGAGAGAGAGATCGGTAAATGTTTTTATTTTTCATTCCCTTTCGAAATTATCCCTACTTTTTGTGGCATGTAGTCTTGCTGCTATTTCTAGCGGGTTAGATGTCCTATTACAGGCATCTCTGTATTTTAAATGAATATATATATATATATATATATATATATATATATATATATATATATATTAAAGAATGCAATACAATAATATTGCTATCCAGTAAAAGAAAGCACCGTAAGGTTAAAGTATAAATATAGAATTGTGGTACAACAATGCACCAATATTTACTGGAAAGAGCAGTCGATAATATACGACACTATAGTAAAGCTTCACTGTGCATATATTGGCAATATATATATATACAGTGAAGCTTTACTATAGCGTCGTATAATATCAATAGCTATTTCCAGTAAATATTGGTGCCTTGTTGTACCACTATATATATATGAGTTGAGGTGTATGTCTGCGAGCATAAGTTTATCTGTTAATATGAATACTAGTGTACAGGTGTAACAAAATTGTTATTTCGCCAACGCATAAAATATCTCTCTATAAAATAATAAGTATCAGACAGAAATAAGCTCTATGACAGACTAAGACACCAATAAATGTGATACTTCTCTTCAGCCACAACACAATGACTGGTGTGAGAGAAAGTATAAAGTTACACTTGTGGATCTCTTAAGATTTACTGTACATCATAGAGTATTTAATATAGTTTCTTTTGGAAACAGACTTTTTCATGTCAATTATCTGCAAACAATGTCGGTAAGTATTTAAACTATTATTAGTTTTTCCGAGGGGAAATTTTATTCCTCACCCATTCGCCTTTCTATTACGTATTATACTGAAACTCTTATTTCTTCGTCCTGATTTGAATTTAATCATGAGAACGGTGATCTGCTCACTTGTATTCAGGCGAAAACTTTATATCGAAATTATATTGCTTGTAAGGTTTTAGTATTCAAATCGATTGTGCAGTGGTCAAATAAAATCGTTGCTATTCAGATAATAATTTACGACGTTGTTTTAATACTTTTATCAATTTCCCTCTATTAAAGTAAATGCGAAGATGAACATAAAGAAGCATTTCTCTTCTATGTAGTCCTTCTGTCAGCTTTTGTGCAAGATATATATTCATTTAAGTTAGATACGCCATAAAAGTCTTCAGATCATAATATTTTACTTATATGATATTAATTTGTTAAATCACGTTTTTAAGATGCTGAGAGAAGAAAATCAGCTTCAGCCAGATGAAATATGCATAAGCAAAACTGACACAGACAAATTATTCAACTAAATTATATTTTGCGATAAAATACGTGGCTGGGGATTTAAACAGAATATGTGTGCTTGTGTATAGAGCACCAAATATAAATGAATAAATATATTTGTTTGAAACTGTAAGAGGATGACAATAATGGATTCCATGTCTTCCTCATTTTATAGAAAGTGCAGAAGCTACGGCGTAGTTCGTGAGTGTGGGAAACGGAAATTTGGCTGTAAGATTAAAGACATGGATGAAAGATTTCCCCAGGTTTATCAGAGACATAATAAGTACCTGTTCATGCTATCTATGCTAAAGTTTGAAGACGATATACTGAAGGCATAATTTTGATAGGAAACTACAATCTCTGCTTGTATATGACTTCTAAACACACAAAAACACACACACACACACATATAAAGTGAAGATACTATGGCGTTTAATAATTATACCGGAAGACATTTGTTTTGGGGAAAATTACTTAATTTCAGTTTATTCTATTTTACGCGTTTGAAAGTAAGCACCAGCCGAGTACTGGTGCAACATACACACAGGCACACACGCACACAAACACACACACACACACACACACGCACACAAACACACACACACACACACGCACACACACAACCACACACAGAGTACCAGGTGTGTACTGGGGTCCATATGATCGATTTATCTTTATCCCCGAAATTGCTAAACTTATGGCAAAATTTGAAACCAATATTTCCGCTAAAAATATGTTATTTCAGAAAACACTTTAATTTTATCAAAATTGAAAAATGATTGCATAATATTGGTTTCATATTTTGGCAAGGGGAAGCAATTTCGGAGAAGTTGGGATGACGAATGTTTCAGCCCCAGGGCTCAAATGATACTCATTTTATCGCCCTCGAAATAATGAAATGCAAAGTGGACTTCGGTGGAATTTCTACTCCGGAAGTAAAGACAGTGGAAATGTTGCCAACAGTGTGCCTTCAAACGATTGCATGATACTCATTTCTATTACAGGCACAAGCCTGAAATGTTAGGAGAGGGGAAAAGTTGATTTCATCAACCCCAGTCGATAACTGGTAATTATTCGATCGAACTCTAAGAAATGAAAGGTCAAGTCAAACTCAGAGGAGTTTGAACTCAAAGCTTAAGGTTAGACGAAATGCCGCTTTCGAACAAAGAGACAACATACGGAAAATATCCCCCGATTGTTGAAAGCTCATGTACTTGGATTAAGTTTCCCTTTACCTTGATTTTTACCTTGTGTGTATGAATAGAATCTTGGCAGCAATGTTTGTCTCACACGATTTCATATTTGTCGCGCATCGAACTGTACTACATATTCCATTTTATAGTTATTGTTGACAGCAATTTATATTCACGACATATATTTCCTCACATTATACGTCAGTCTTTTTTTAACGTCCCCCATTGTATACTTATCATAAAATTTCTTCATTCACATTATTGACCATAAAAGAATTACATTGGATTGCAGATGAAGGCTGCTATGATTTTCGCTATCAAATATACCAAATTTTACGGCTCTTCATTGAATAACAACAATATTACACCGAACATAATACATTAAGTTCCGGATTTTACATTTTGCTTTAACCTTTTCATACACAAAGTATCTTCTTCTTCATCGTTTTCTATAATATTCGCTATCATTCTTGAATTCTTCATAATTATACGCTTCATGCCTAAACTTCATCTATGCTCGTTCCGATAACAATATCAATCTGTACAATGATAGCTTTTGTTCATAGATAATACGGCATATATTAATGATAAATTTCATTGCTATAACTTCAACACAGCAACAAAGAGATTAAATATGAGATTGGATCTTTTATTTTCAGTGAAGAGTATAACATCATCCATGAATTAGACATGCTTGAGCGCAGAAAGATCCTTTCTAGGCATACACTGAATTCTGCATTCATTTAAAGATATTCATCAAAGCAATACGGATAAGACGTTCAGACAATGAGTTCCTCCTGTACATTATTCTTTGAGCTACTTCAGACTAAATATTCTTGCAATAACCATATGATTGGAATATGGAAAGCATAATAATTCGCCATCTTTACATATGTTATTAAATCTGTTTAATAAATTATATGTAGAAAATGTACTCCATGTCGCCACGGTGAAAGAACGAAATCCATATCAAATAAAGGTTGAAGTCAATCCAAGTCATAGACATAGTTATCGTCTGTCGCTAATTTGCAATAGCTTTGTGAATTGAAAGTTAAGTTAGCGTTTTCTTCCTCTATCTCTGTTCTTGCCTCCTCGTTTCTGGTCAGCAGATACGGTGTTATTTTAATGGATAAAAAACAAATAGAAGAGGAAACTGAAACCTTAATTACTATACATTTACATTCTCTATAGATATGATATTGATTGCTAATTTCGAAATATAGGATAATCTATCCACACCCTTCATTAGTGTTGGGGTGAAATCTTTCTACCATCAATTCTGTGTGTCATAAGATCAGACCTTTAAAATTTAAATCTACTTTGACAGTATTGTCTCATTCTGACTAAGATCGTATAATTGGTTATACTCACATTTTCTTTTGGCGGACCTTATTATGTCTCAGTTATTGCTAGTTTTCATAACACTTCTCTCTGGTTACAGCAGAATCCTTTAGCTTCGATATGATTTAGGCTAATTGTTTTCAACCATCTAAACGTCTTTTTGACTGTGGTTTCTGTATTTGATTGTTTTGAAAGTTATTTGAGGATTATTGCTTATATTTCTTAATTTTTCATTTATAATAATCCAGTTTGATCAATTTGGAATTGACTAATTTCCTTCGTTTGGACTGTACTTTTATTACATCACCATAGAGTGATAATGTGTTCCAAAATATTACATGGCTATAGAGTATAGCTTGGTCAGTGGGACAGCGCGTCATGGTGTTTCATTTCTTTTCCGACTCTAGACAAACGCGAGAGTTTTCTTACGCATTGTCTGTAAATTCGGCACACCAACATAATCCTCTCGTGTATATTTAACCACCATCCTAAATTAGTGTTTTTGAACATTGTTTAAGTGGTTGGTATGGTAAGCTCTCTGATAATTTTCAGTTAAACTTCCTGTTTGAAATTAAATACGACATTACACAGTATTCATTTTAAGGCCCTTGACTATTTCTGGATTTATATTTTGTCTCAAACTGAACGGGTGCAATATGGTTATGGTTTTATTTGTCATTCATCGTGACTATAATCACAGAAAGTCTTTCTTGAATGTTGTTTATATTTGTAAAATTCCAACTACAGTTGTAAAGTATTCTTTATAATATTTTGAATTAGATATAATTCTTCGTTTCTTCCAACATATTCTTTCAATTATTAATGCCACATGTATTTTCCTTCTATGTTTAACAACTGGAGAACAGATTTAGTAAAAGGGAAAGAGAATATATCTTACCATGTTTTATGTCATACGTTTTATGTTCCGAGGTCAAATCATGCCAGTTTTCCATTTGCCATCATCTCATAAGTGTCGATAAATTAAATACTAATGAAATCCTGGATTTGCGTTACACGTTAACATTACAGACAATAAGAGTCCAATGACAGAAGTAGCTAAAATGAAAACCTAATTTAGATATATATTTGTCGAAGTTTGTATGGCATGACAACCACTTCAAGCTGTTTGCATGGATGTAATCGAGTATGTAGCATTGAAAGATGGAGAGAAGCAAACCGCATTGGTGACATTTGGAAGAGGTATAGGGTATTAGAAAGATCAAATTAATTTAGATGAATGGGTACAAGAAACTTCAAGCCAAAGTAATAGGAGACCTTAGTTATTTTTATATCAACCTTGGGAAAAGACTCTCAGTTGTTTGTTAACACTCAGGTATATATTACAACATACTTATTATATCAATATTGCTTCCAAATATTTACACATGAAATATATTCCTTGAATTCACATACATAGATATAATTCATGTTTAGAAACATCGCACTGAGTGTGTGCGTGTGTGAACGCGCATATGATTCAACGCAATGCTCCACCAAGCATGAGTAAAGATTTCGTATTCATACTGTGTTTAACTGAGCTTAGCAAAACTTCGAGATGATTTCAAAGTAAGTTGAAGACATCAATTGAGTTAGAATTATAATTGTTGCAATGAACTAGAAACTAAGTGATGTATTAGATATGTCGAAAGAATTCTTCCATTTTACTAGCTTGGTACACAAAGGACAAGAAAACGTATCCGTTTAATACTCGCACTAAAATAATAGACACATCATTTTACGACAAACATATATTTATATCTGTATCCTTGTATGTATCTATGCATGCGTTTATCTATCTATCCATCCATCCATCCATCCATCCTTCTATCTATCTACCTATCTGTCTGCCTGTTTGTCTATCTATCTAATTGGCCGACCGTCTGCCTGTTTATCTATCTATATACCTATCATTCTATTTATCTATCCATCTAGCCATCCATTCATCTATCTACCTATATAATGAATCTTCTTGTGTGTACAAATAGTCACGCGCAACAGCCATTCAAACTAAGGAATTGTGTACTGGAACATTCCCCTAATGAAACAAGACACCTTTAATCAGTTTTCCTGTGCGTTTGCTCTTGATTGACTTTCGTAACTACCTCCGTAATTTGCCATAATAATCTCCATTGATGGTGTGACCATTTTGAAGATAAGCAATAAGCACCCAAAAAAAACTATAGCCTTCACGCTATGAAGATGAAATGTCCTTGACCTTCTTTGGATCAGGTGATGTGGCGGGGTGGGCGGACGTGAGTGCACAGCATGAAATGTTGCTTTGTTCCTCGCCCAAAGCGATGAAGCCAATACTTATCCTGGATTAAGAAGCATTGAAGGAGACTGGCTGGATCTGGCTCAGTCAATGTAAGATTTTCCTGTGATGTGAGCATCCTGTTGTACTTTTGACAATGTGTAAGAAAACGCTGCACTCATCGAACAGAAACGTTCATTATGCCTAGCTTATTGTGCAGAATATTCTCAAATCCCTCTCTATAATGGGAGATACTACACGACTTGGCTATTTGACTTATAGCCAATTGCCTGTCATCCATCACCATGTAGTGAACACAATCAATGTTTTCCTCGGCAGTGTCCAAACCTTGAATTATATTCAGTGTTCTTCCTTTCACTCTGAGATTCCGATGCCCACTTCTGCACTGACGATAGAGCTGAAGCATCATCCCTTAGTGAGTCAACCACGTTAGCATTAACAATTTGTTTTTCTGCTGGTACTTGATAATTCCACGATGCCAAATTCAGTCCTGTAAGAGATATTAAAAATAATGCATGTAATATTTCACAGCTCTGGCATTGTTCCTTTCTACTAACCCCACCCTGATATATATATATATATATATATATATATATATATATATATATATATATATATATATATATATATATATATATATGCATACATATATTCGCAAATATGAAAATCAATCATTATTCCTATTATCCGTAAAATAGTTGCACCACATACGTTAGAATTATACGTACAAAACAATACTTCTTCTATGGCATATAAATAGCAGCTAAAAGTAATGTAGCTATTTCATTATTGAATATGCATGTAAATTCTGTACTTATCTATTGGCTAAGCGTGGGTGGCGTGGGTCTATTTTTTAATAGTAAACATCCAGAAGAATATATATATATATATATATATGTGTGTGTTTGTGTTTGTTGTGCGTATGTATGTAGTAAATGTATGTATGTGTATCAACACGCTCTACTCAATTACGCTTTTTTGTTATTGCGAACATGAAAATGTACAATAAAGATGAACGCCAGCCACTACAAGAAATGCAGGCCTGTGTTTTTATATATAATATGTATGTAGATATAATATATATATATATATATATATATATATATATATATATATGTGTGTGTGTGTTGTGTGTGTGTCTGTCTGTGTATGTGTGTGTATTTGTGTATGTGTGCGTGCGTGTGTGTGCATGCGTGTGTGTGTGTGTGTGCATGCGTGTGTATGTGCGTGCGCGCGTACCTCTAAGTGTATATATATATATATATATATATATATATATATATATATATATATATATATATAATATGAATAAACACGATTGCACATCTTCTATATGAAGAAGTAATTATTGTAGAATTCATTCTTCTTTCAGCTACAGTAATTCTATAAAAATATGGATGCCTACTATTTCATGTTCAATGCCTCTGTCAGTTGAATTAATCAATATTTCTATGTATTTTGAATTCTATATATACGTGTACATATACCGGGATCGATGGGTAAATCGTCTCCATTTCATATTTTTAATTTCGCACATGCGCTTTGTTTGTTTTTGATTTTGTCGACTACTCAATATAATAGAGTCAGTTGGGCACGGTCTGTGAAATAAAATGCTCCATGATGCAATTCACTCTGCCAGAAACTTGGAGACGACATGCTGTACTGTCTGGCATTCACGCCCGAAGTTCCAATACGAACATTTCGGAGTGTTTTGGGTGTCAATCTGAAAACAGTGCAGAGGGTTCGGAAAAAGTTGGATGAGTTTAATGGAGATTATGAATGTACGGCAGCTCGGAAAGCTCACTCTGATCGTTCTGATAAGAAAAGAACTGCTGAATTTGTTGGTGAGATCCAGACCACGATTGACAACAATCTCTCCAATTCAGTTTTTGGTAGGTCTTGACAGATACGCTTATATCGATTGGGATAGTTGTATCAATGAGAAGGCATGATTTTTGTCTGAAGTCTTTCAGTATGATGTCTGGCCTATTTGCATCTATCTTTCTGTCAGTTTGAATGGTGAAGTTCCAGAGGAGTGCGATGTGATCATTTTCAAGTACTGGGGGTGGTTTGTGTTCCCACCAGATTTTATCATGGAGCAAGTCCAGGTTTTTGCATATTACCCAGTGAATATATTGTGCAGCTCTATTATGCCTGTTGAGATATTCTGTAGGCGCAAGCAGACTGCACATGGAGACAACATGATCGATGGTCTCATTTTGTGGTTGGCATATTCGACATAATGGGGAGCTGCCATTCTTTAATATATTGGCCTGGTAGTTCTTTGTAGGTAGGCATTGATCTTGGGCTGCTATGATAAACCCCTCTGCTTCTGATTTCAAGCCAGAGGCCATTAGCCATTGATGGTTAAGGGCTTTATCAATATCTGCATTATTCGCTCTCTTTGGGTATTTGCCATTGAAAGGTTTTCCATGCCATTTAACAGTCATAATATCTAAGGCAGCAATTTTAGCACCAGTTTTCAAGCGCTTAGCTTTTTCTGCGGGTGTTTCTAGTTCGTCTAATTCTTGAATTAGTTGCAATTGGAATTCACTTAGATATTCCTTTGCCTGTTTTGTTACTGAGTAAGATGCTTTCTTGCTTTCATGTTTTAAGACAAGTTTTAGCATCCAGTCCTCAGAGTTTTTCAGATAGGTGTCTAGGCCAATTGTGGCTACCTTGATTGTTAATGCCAACAGTGGAAGTCCACGGCCTCCCTCTTTTCTTGTCAGATAAAGACGTTCTATACCTGCCTTAGAGTAGTGCATTCTATGCATTGTCAACAGTTTTCGTATTTTTCTGTTAACATTACATATTTCAGTAATTGACCGGTTAACGATATTGAAACTGTAAGTCACGACTGGTATGGCTAGAGCATTGGTCGCTTCGATCCTGTTTCTTGCGTTCAACTCTGTCTTCAGTATTGCTCTCACCCTGCGATAACATTCTCTTCTGATCCTTTCCCTCATCACTGAATGCTTGATATTGTCCCCTTCAATTACCCCTAGGTATTTGTAGCTCCCCGCTGGTTCTAACTCTTTTATGACATTTTGCTGGTCAAGGTTCACATTAGATGTTTTTGTCATTTTTCCTTTGATAAAGGTAGCTTTTGCACATTTATCAAGGTCATATTGCATCCTGATGTCAACACTGAATTGTTTAACAATCGCTAGTAGGCCTTTGAGCTGTTGGTCATATTTTGCAAAGAGCTTTAAATCATCCATGTAAATGAGATGATTTATATATCAAACATTTTATACCCGTATTGTACATTGACACTTCACCTTTTTCATTTATTATAGCCAGGCTATTTAGTACTTAAGATGATTAATACGGCGAACTGGCAGGATCGTTAGCACACCGAGTGAAATGCATAGTGGTATTTCGTCGGTTGCTACGTTCTGAGTTCGAATACCACCGAGGTTGACTTTGATTTTACTATTTCGGGGTTGATAAATTAAGTACCAATGAAACACAAGGGTCAATGTAATCAACTTGTGCCTGTGGTAGAAAGCGTTTTGTCGGATTACGTATGAATGTTTAATCCAAAATACATATCAACACAAGGAGGTGAAATTTTCTGAGACTAGCTCTTGCATGTGCTCACATTGCATTAATCTCAAGTACGCATTGTGCACACAGCATCACATTCAGCATTTCACATTTGGCTGACTACTTAAACATTTCATTCAGCATAGTATTTTAAGTTGAATATCAAATCAATTGTATAATGGAACAACATGTCGAACTGTTATGCCAATACTGAACATAAGCTTAAATTTTGCTTTAGGATCGCTTAGGAAAACAAATGACGGTAAAATATATCACAGAGCTTTAAGTTCAAGATTGTTCATTTCAGAGAAGTACAGAATAAGAACAGGAAAACGGTTAAAATAATGTTGCTAAGAATCAAGGGAGGGTAATAAAATTCTCTTCCTTCCGGGCTAGTAATTACTTTTGTATGTTTACAAAGTAATGTTCAATTTCTCCTGTGTTATGCAGTATGCACTCTTTCTTTTGTCTGTGTTTTTACTATTGCTTTCTACTTTTTCTTTGTGCAAAGCTAACGTTATGTAAAATTCGCATTGCTGTTCCTTAGAATATTTTACACTGCTTTTGCTGCACGAAAATACGCACACATAAATATGTGGCTTAGTGGTTAGGATGTCAGCATCATGATCGTAAGATTGTGGTTTCGATTCCTCGACCGGGCGACGCGTTGTGTTCTTGAGCAAAACACTTCATTTCACGTTGCTCCAGTCCACTCAGCTGGCACAAACTAGTAACTCTGCGATGGACTGGCGTCCCGTCCAGCTGGGGAACACATACGCCATTGAAACCGGGAAACCGGGCTATGAACCTGGCTAGGCTTTAAATGGTCGCATTTATTATTATTATTATATATATATATATATATATATATATATATATATATATATATATATATATATATATATATATATATATATATATATACTGAAGCGCGGAAACCTACGCATTTTGTTCATAATCCGTCTGTTTATTTCTTCTTATTCTTTTCAGTTGAAAATTGTAGGCTGAAACGTAAAGACCTTTCATTTTTCCTGAGTGTCAAACTTGCTTGTTGTAGATACATCTGTCTTCGTCTTTTTTTTCTCTATAAATTTCAACTATATATATAGTCATATATGTATATACGTTTATATATATATATATATATATATATATATATATATATATATATATATATATATATATATATATATATATGTATATGCATATTTATAAATATGTATATGTATACATATATATATGTATATGTATATTTATAAATATGTATATGTATATATATATATGTATATATATATATATATATATATATATATATATGTGTATATATGTATATGTATATATATATATATGTATATGTATATATATATATGTATATGTATATATATATGTATATATCTATATCTATATGTATATATAGATATATGCATACATATATACATATATATGTACATATATGCGTGTATATATATATAGATATACATACATACACATATATATATATTGATTGTGCCGAAACCCGGGAATGGGAGGAGTGGAGCTATTGATAAGGATAGACTGGGAAGGGCTGTTACTGGTTTTGGTTTATTTTACTGGTCAAATCGTGTATTGGAAATTTTATATTGAATTGCGTGTGAAGTTTTTGTAAAAGGCTTGCCTTATATAATTTGTATTAAACTATTGTGGGTTGTCCCCGTGTGGGGAAAAACCAACCGTGGCAAGTGAAATTTAAGAAGAAGAAATGGAAAGAATCGTCGGTATTGAACTCGACGAATCCCATGAACAAATCGGATTTAGAACAAGAGGTCTAGTTACACGAAGAAACATTGATGTACTAACTTTAAAAAAAAGAAGAACCTACCATGAATTTTGCCGTGGCTGTCGGTGGCAAAACGAAAAAAAATAGCTTGGAGAACCTTGATAAACACACGCAATTACTATCGCGGGACGGATATGAAACCACGGTGAAAACCCCGATAGAAATAGTAGAAAAAGAGGAAAGAAAAACGATAATTTTCAAAACCTGGAGTGTATAACAGAAGAGACTGGAATATACAACAGAAGGTGTAATTGAAAAATACCTAAACCAATTTGGTCGTCCATAAAATACGTAACAAGAGGGGGAAAATATGCAACTATCGAGGTGAGATTGGAGACGGTGGAATTATTGGAAAAATTATTGGAGGGCCTTATTTCAACTCTGATACCACAAGCCCCGGCGAGAGTGGAAGAGGTTGCGGTTTCCACGCCGCCAGACACCGATTAAGGTAGGACATTTATGGTTATTCGTATTAGTTGTGTAAATGTACGCGGCCTGTCGTCGAGTTGGAAGCATGGGCGCTTCCTAAATGACATCAGGTCGCGGAATTTGGATGTGATTGCTGCCACAGAAACCCGGATAAGTAGGCCAAGAGATCTGCTCCTCCTCTGGAGCGGTTACGAGAGATACGTCTCTCCATGTCGGCCGGGAGGTGGGGTGGGTTGTTGGTCTTAATAAAAAGAGACCGGGTTCCTGAGGAAAAGTCTGTTTTTATTGATGCAGAAGGCAAGCTGGTCGTCCTGAATTTGACATTGTTGTGGTAAGACAGTCAGATTGGTTGCAATTTATGCACCCAATTCAACTGGTTTACAGAGTCACTATTTCCGTGACTTCGGGAAATTCCTTTCTACGTCGCAGTCTTTAGTCGTGTTAGGTGACTTCAACACAATTGACAATGCGCGTGTTGATTGTGTCAGCTCGTGGAAAGACAGAACAGCGAATCCTGGCTTTCGAGAACTGCTCAGTCAATTTCAGCTGGTAGACCGGTATAGACTGGAACGCCCAAACGCTCCACTGTGGACGTGGTCAAGTAGCGATGGGTCTTCCAGGTCATATTTAGATAGGATAAGAAAAGTAGATAAAGTTATAGTTAAGTGTCCACAGTTTTACCCAGTCAGCTATAGTGACCACTATATCGACTTATATTATATTATATTATTATATTATATATTTGAAATTTTTTGTCCTTCCGTATTAATTTTAACTTTTTTAACTTCTATGAAATGATATTCACGTGTATTGTATTATAACTTTAACTCAATTTTTTTCAGTTCCATGTTATCGGTTGAAACAACATATTCGTGTATAAAAATTTTATACTATATGCTATATTTTTAATTATTTATTATTTCTTCTTGCGTTATTTCTTCTTATTCCTTATGTTTGACGGATTATGCTGTATTTCTTATATATGTTCATTGAGGAGGGGTGATATGTTGAGTCGTTAACCCAGTGTTTTTATTCTATAACTAATATTTTACTCTTATCTCAATTATTCTGAGCACTTCTCCTTGCAGCCCTGTATAAAATCTATTGGTTTCCTTATAAGAAACCATTAATATTATATATATATATATATATATATATATATATATATATATATATATATATATATATATAAAAGATTTGATAACCTTTGTTTGAAACTTTTACACTTCAAAACTGTATTAATTCTCATACTTTCATATTTGTGTATGTGTGTAGTGTGAGTGCGGGCGTGTCTGCGTGTGTATTCGCGCACAGTGATGTATACATGTATCTTTATATATATCTATATATGAATTGCTATCTATATAATCATAGTGCATGCCACTGTTTTTTTTTTGTCAAACGACTTATCAGCAACTAGCGGTTAAATGAAAAGACAAAATTAGTACTCGTGTAAGTGTCTTTTTAGACAATTAAATTTCACAAAGACAGATGATATATATATTCAAACTTATTTGTATAGTCAATCATAAGAATTTATAATATCCGTTACTTATATACCGTCTGCTTTTCTGACATGTCACTCCGTCGGTGTTTTGCAGTGACGAGATCAGAATCAGGAGATGAGATATTTTATTAGTTCATAATAAAATATCGTATTAAAGGAAAAGTCAATAGAACAGCTTTTATGAGTTTCTTACATCACTTAAATTACTCTTCTACAATGTCTGTGAATGAGTGAGTGTGTGTGTTTGTATGTGTGCTTATGTGCAGATGCGCATGTCTCACTGCAGAGATTTTCCACATACATAAGTTTGTTTCTCTTTTCATATACTTGCCGAACTTCATATGAAAATCTTTCTACTTTTGAGTCACTCCTGGTAATTCCATACATACGTACATACAGACATATATACACATATGTGTCTGTGGATCTAAGCGTGTAAGTATACTCACACATATATGTATATCTGTATATATGTGCCTGTGTGTCCATATTTGTGTAAATGTACAAGTAAACAAAGGACCACTCTTTCTTTCGTTTTGCTTCCATTAGGTATTCACAATCGCACACGATCTCACACACCTTCATTGACGTGTATAAACTACCTACACTTTATTTCAAATAATTTACCTCTGACATCAACCACCTTTTCCATTTGTCTTTTAACCTTTCTCCACCTGTCTCTCCCTCTCTTTTCAGTTTCTTTCATTGATTTCATATTCTTCTTTAATACAGAAGTCCGGACTCTAAGTAGCAGCTTTGGCTGCTATTTATGGCGCAGTAATATAGCTAATTCATTTACATTGACACATGAGGTCTAATTGATTTGGCTCATAGTTCCAGCATTTCCACTACAAATACTCTTAGGTGTTAGGTGAAATCCTAGGTTTTATTATTATTATTATTATTATTATTATTATTATTATTATTATTATCATTATTATTATTCGTAATAATACTCTAATCTCAAACGGTTGCTATTAATATAGTAAGTGAATCACAGAGAAGCAATTTTCTTGCTTTTGTTTATTCGCGTGCCTTGATTTAGATTAGAAATAGCATCTCGAAGAAGATAATGAATAGGAAATAAACATTTTCCAAATTATCATTCACAGTCAAGTTCCACTCCTTTTTGAATCACAAAGACTTTTTTTTTATACTTCTGTTGAAATTCAGCAAAAGGAACGCTTTTCATTTTCATTGTGGTCTCGTTTCCATTTCTATATAACGGTTTAAGAGTGAAATGTTGCAATTCTGTCAAAGGTGGAATTATATGATAATACTTTTATATTGAATTATGCGATTTTATAATTCGTGAAATGATTAAGCGGCGAGCTGACAGATCACGCTGAATAAAAAGAGTTAATGGCATTCCGTCCATTTTTACTTTCTGTCCGTTTTTTACGTTCCGCCGAGGTCAAATATTTCTTTTATCCTTTCGGCTGGATAAAATAAGTACCAGTTGAGCAGTGGAGTCGATAAAATTGACTTGCTAAAACAATTGCTGGCCTTGTGCCAAAGGTTTACACCAAAAACTTTTACGTTGAATCATGCGATTTTATCACTAGCGAAATTATAATGCAACTAGCTTACTGAACTGTCACCAGGCCCGATAACAATCTTTAGTAGGATTTTCTCCATGTTTACGTTCTGAGTTCAAATTCCTTACAAGTTCGACTTTGAATTTCTTCCATTTGGGGCCGATATAATAAGTATGACTGAGGTCGATGTAATCAATTTTTCCCTCCATCATTTGAAAGCGATTTTAGCGAAACGATTATGGGGCAGCATTCTTAGAAGTTCTTGCGCTGCACACAAAAGGACATAAAGCATTTCTTGCATTTTCTCCCATTCTGTTTTCAAAACTTGCTAATGTCAAATTTTCGCTTCCCTATTTTAAAATGAAATTACCAGTCATCGATGCCATATTCAGCTTCATCATGCGGCCGCTACAATAGCTGGACTACACTAGTTGGCGATACTCATCACCTGTATACTCTGTTCGTTAGATTTCGTCGCAAAATCTTTACAAGACATGTCATCTCCAATCGCCAATAAAATATTACTGTATGGTATTATCTGCACAGATCGCTTAGAAAAGAAATGAAGGGGTTTGAAGACAGCGGCTTCTAATCTAAATTCTAAAGGTTTCTGACTGTCTATCTATCTATCTATCTATCTATCTATCTATCCATCCATTCATTTCTCAACAACTATATATATATATATATATATATATATATATATATATATATATATATATATATATATATATATATACGCACACAGTTATATATTCGTATATTTGGGATGTTCCACACACATACGGGCATACATAAATACAAACATATATGTATACACACATACATAAATATAAATATGTAAACAGTCATATGTAAATAAAGTTATATATATATATATGTGTGTGTGTATATATATTTGTGTTTGTGTGTCTATGCGTGTGCGTGCATATGTATGTATTTATCAATTTACCATTAAATGAATTACTTCACGCAAATTGCAAATAAAATTCAGTGATTAAACTTTCAAATTTAGAATATAACAACTTATAGCTAATTCGTTCCTCATGGTTACAGTGCGTGCACTTCATTCACGTCGCTCTCCACATATACATTGACACATAAATACGCATATATGTATATGTAAATAACTTATATGATACTTTATCTGTATGTAGTAACATCATATATGCATTTCTCAACATTATATTATTGAAATTGCTTTTCAGTTCCATTTAAATGACAAATGTGACGTTATAAATGAAAATATATTTTTCCATAATTCATCACATTCTATCATATACTGCAATAGATGGCAATAGATGTTGTAATACATGAAATTAAGAATGTATGAAAAGTTGTTAATATGAGTACGTGTGAATTAGCGAATTGTGATATCGTGACTAATTTTGATTTCAATGCTGTTTATACCGCAAATTACATCCATATTTCACAGTATAAAGTTAATAATTCCACGTCATTCTTTCGATTCCGTTATTAAATATATTTCATAATTAGTACTCTTTCTCCCCCCCCCCACCGTGGAATTATTCATAAACACATTTATATTTGTTGTGATCTCTTTGAGTTCAGTTATTAGAAGAGTATTGATTTGGTAAGAAAATGAGAGAATAACGCGACAGACGGGAAATATTACGAGCGTAGGCATAATGTTCTCTACATACAAATGTACACGCCTTCATGTATAATGTATATATATATATATATATATATATATATATATATATATATATATATATATAAATATATATATATATATATATATATATATATATATATATATATATATACATACATATATATATTTATATATAAATATATATATATATATATATATATATATATATATATATATATATATATACATACATATATATATTTATATATATATATATATATATATATATATACATACATATATATATATTTATATATATATATATATATATATATATATACATACATATATATATTTATATATATATATACATATACATATATATACATACATAAATATATATATATATATATATATATATATATATATATATATATATATATATATATTTGCGTATATAAATAAACACACACACACATATACATATATACATGCATATACGCATATATATATATATATATATATATATATAGAGAGAGAGAGAGAGAGAGAGAGAGAGAGAGTGGAAGAGAGAGATACACGTAGGCACATATAAATATTCACGTGTGTTTACGCGTGCGTTTCTGTAGTGTGTGGGTGTGGTGGGTGGCGGTGAGAGTGTGTGTGTGTGTGTTTGTCTGTTTCATTGTATAATTAATATTTTGGCATCTGTGGACACTTCCGTTTGGAAAGAGCATTTATCCACATGCGAATTCATGTAATTTCCGCCTAAATCCGTCAAATTAGCGCAAACATTGAAACATCTATTAGTATGTGCCAGTTTGGGATATGTATAGATATATATATTCTTACAACTACACAACCGAGTATCTTTGTGAACATTCTAATTGTGGGTTTCTACATATATTAAAGCCATATACATAAAAGAAGGAAAACTCACAAAAATACTTTCTCTCGATCACTCACCACTGTGATACATTGCACGCCATATGAATTATTTTCCTTGTCTGCGAGGTTCACGCGAACCACTCGACATCATTCTACTCAGACATACCAGTCAGTCAGTCAAATGATGCCTAGAAACTACACACATACACACACAAACACACACACATCTATCTATCTATCTATCTATCTATCTATCTATCTATCTATATATATATATATATATATATGTATATATATATATATACACACGCACACACAAACACTTATATATATAAATACAAACACACATCTATCTATCTATCTATCTATCTATCTATCTATCTGTCTGTCTGTCTGTCTGTCTGTCTGTCTGTCTGTTTGTCTGTCTATCGATGATATAGAAATGATACATAAATGAAACAAATTTGTTTACGAATTTTACGCTAATACTCAGCTTTTTTTCAATTATAACGGTTATTCTACTTAATTAAATTATTTACATACACAAATGAAAAATTATTGCTTTCATACCCTATAAAGTAATAGGCAGTAGTTTTTTAAAGAGAAATAAGGAAAAAAAGTATCTAATACATTGTTCTTGCTAACTTAAAATGGTATCATCGTTATAAATGAAAAGAAGTGAGTTTAATGGCGTTTAATACAGTAAAATTTCGATTGAATGGTCATCTTGACAAAGGCGTGGAACTAGCAGAATGGTTAGCATGCCGAGTAAGCTGTTCAGCTGCATTTCATTTGTCTGCAGGTTCTGTGTTCAAATTCTGCTGAGACAGAGCGTGCTTTTCGTCCTTTCAAATTTCAAGGTCGATAGATAAGTTTCAGTTGATCACTAGGGTTGATGTAATTGACTTACCCCTTTCTACCAATATTTGAAACAAATATTTATTTTGCCATATTAATTTTACTTAGTTCTATTAAATATCATCTATTTCTATAACGACTACACTATTGGCCAGTGGTTCCCAAACTGGTGTCCGCAGACCCCTGGTGGTCGGCAAAGGTAGTACTGGGGGTCCCTGAATTAAATTGTGAAAATTTTGGGAACCACTGCTGTTGGCAGTTCTCGACTAACACTTAACTGGAAATATAGTTTAGATGTTTGAAGGAGGAACTTGACATCAATAGGATATGAAGTGAGAATTTAAATGGCCGTAACAAAATACTACATGAAATTTTTCACTTCACTATATATTCTGCCGAAAATATTTTCTAAAACCGAAAACAACCATAATTTATTTTTCTTAGTGAGATTCGAACTCGGAACATAAATAATCGTATCTACAACCTGCAGTCTATGGACGGTCGAATGATAAAACCAGCTTCTCAAATTGAAAATGAACGACTGCTATGAAATAGTTTTGACTGCTGAAAGTCAATGTTTACAACAGAAGCAATAGTAATATTTCAAAGCTAACGGACGTTACACAACTGAATTGGTAATAACGTGATTGTTATCTCAAGCTAGCACGTTTAAACATGCAGGATGTGTGAAACGAACCAGTAATCAGTTACGCCTGTCAGTTACACGTCAAGTTCGATGAAGAATTTCAAGAGATGTAAGACTTTATTGCGTTTGGGAAGTCAATGTAACTGAATAAAAATAGCTTTTCAATCGTAGTAGTAGGATCAATCCTACTTTGCTAGAAAGGTTTTACGGTGTTCACATGACGCCTAGATGCGTGTGTGTGTATATATTGAAGCTGACATGGTAACATTTAGGCCAATAATTTAAATTACGAACTGATTCAAGTACAATATATCATATATTACATTGCTTGAGTAAAGCTAAACGTCCTACAGCTATCGTTTTTCAAGTTAGAATATACGAATGACATTCAAATAGTATTTGAACATCTGTCGTTAATGAGTTCGGCATCACACTGAAGTAGGCAGAAGACAGAAGTACCTGTATGACAATGAGGCGTTACGGTCTATTTTAATTAACTACCAAGAAATAAATCACATTCGTATCTATGCTTAAATTTTAATAGTTGCTATGAAGTAAATGCATAAATTTAGATATTTTCTTGCTAACTAAAAACTTTTGAAGCAGTTTGCTAAATAATAACTTTCTAGCCGGACATGTATGTTTTTGAGCAAATGATTTGGTCTGAGCTCGTGTGTTCAAAAATATTTTCTGCTATAGGCTTAATTTTGAACACACGGAAAGCGGCGAGCAAAATACTTAGCACGCCGGGCAAATCGTTATGCGGCATTAAGTCCGTCTTTCCGTTCTGAGTTCAAATATTGAGGGTGGGTGGGTGTTGATAATCGTTTAATTAGGCCCCAGGGCTCAACTGGTACTTATTCTATCGACTCCAAAGAGATGAAAGGCAATGTCAACTTTGGTGGAATTTGAATTCAGAACGTAAAGACTGACTAAATGACGAAAAGCAGTTTCCCCGGCGTGCTAACGATTTTGCCAGCTCGCCGCATTCCGTGTGTTCAAAATTAAGCAATATTGTTACAAGGCAGTGAGCTGGCAGAATTGTTAGCACGCCGGGCAAAATGCTTTACGGCATTTCGTCCGTCTTTATAGTCTGCGTTTAGATGCCGCGAGGTCGACTTTCCCTTTCATCTTTACGGAGTACAAGGAAACGCTGGGGGGGGGGGGGTGTAATCGACCATCCCCACCCCAAAATTTCAGATCTCTCCTTTGGTGGAGAGAATTATCATAAAGCGGCGAACGTGCAGAATACTTATCACGTCGGATAAACTGCTTAGTGGTACGTCTTCCGGGTTTAAGTTCTGATTTCAAATATCACTGCTTTCATCATTTCGATTAAATTTCAAACTTTATCCCTATTCTAGAAGAGATTATTATTATCATTTACCCTCTTTAATCTATCCTGTTTACATATTTTTTTTTTTTACCTTTCTTTCTTCTTGGCATTTATTTGTTAGTGTGTCCTGAATATATTCGCGTTTAGGATTGTTGCTTTTCGGGTGAATTTTTACTCTCCAATATCAGATTGAGCGACTTATATGAACATGTGGCGATGACACAGTAGGGCTGAACTATATAGACGAGGATTATATTTCAAAAACTTTGAAGCATATGTATATGCTGGTTACCGCCTTCATCGTATACTAGTTACAGTGACACTGATCAGGTTGTAGATAGTGGGACGTAAAC
>NC_142935.1:18094787-18118009 GCF_046866305.1 Octopus bimaculoides
GGACCCCGTCGTCGTAACCGACGGAGTGCCCCTATCCTATCGTCTAAAATATAAGTACTGTGGTCGAGTTGTGCAATTAAGCACTTCGAGGCGGTACTTCCGTATGGGCTCAAACTAATCAGTAGAACAACGAAATAATGAAAGACATTATATTCATGTTGCTGCTAGTGTCACCTATACAGAACGGAAATAAAATTTAGCAGACCGGCTTTCTCGTTAAAGAACAGTTTAGATAAATTTTCGCCTGATATGAATGAGTCAATTCAATTTACATGTTCTCATATTATAATTCTAATATACCTTAGCTCTTTTAAATTTCCAATGCAGCTGTAAAAAATTCTTCATTGTTCAATATTAACCAAAAGTCGGAAGGACTAGCATCATCAAATTATTCTATAACATATATTTCAAGATGAACAAATGCATTTGTTAACCCATGCGTCCATTATAACAGCGTATATATATGTTTTCAGTCAGTATTCTGAAAATACCATTTTCCGACCAATACTATTAATAAGTGCCTATCCTATACACTTAGCTTAGTATTAAATTTTAAATGATTTTATTTTTTCACGTAGTTCCTCTTTAGAATTTTAATGATTCTTTGAGTTAGAGTTGAGATTTTCATGTCAATCCAAATTTGAAATATTCATATTCAGTTGATATTTGGTTTAACTGATCTCGTTCGTTGGCTTGTCAGTATAGGGCGCCCCTTCGTATCTGCAGAACGTGCGACGAATCTCTCTGAAATCTTTAAAAGACGTTGTCAAATATGGAGGTGATGTTATACCCTTGATATCATAATATTGTTCTAGCATTATTTTCGAAGCAATAACTACTACTACTACTACTACTACTACTTCTTCAAGTGGCCTTCGAGACATATGGTATATCCCACTACGTAGTAGCAGGAATCCTGTCCCCGTTAAGCGTTGTTAGGTTTTCAGTTTCATGGTGTGCCTCTGCTAATGTAGTTCAGTGGTCTTCGTTCTCTGTTTCATTTTTACAGAACGTGAAACTAATAGGTTACCTCGTCTTTTGCATTTGTTATTTTTAATGTTCGTTTATTTGATTCGAATAAATATTCTTTTACTTTTTTACTTGTTTCAGTCATTTGACTGCAACCATACTGGAATACCACCTTCGTGTGGTGAGGTAGGGGGTTAGTCGAACATGTTGATCTCAGCACTTATTTCTTAAAGGCTAGTACTTATTCTATCATTCTCTTTTGCTGAACTAGAAAGTTACATTCTGAAGCGGTGATGAGGTGACAAACACAGACACAAAGACGGGCACACACACACACACACACACACACACACACACAAACACACACAGATATATGTATGTATATATATATATATATATGTGTGTGTGTGTGTGTGTGTGTGTGTGTGTGTGTGTGTGTGTGTGTGTGTGTGTGTGTGTGTGTGTGTGTGTGTTTATAATAGCGTCAACATAACTATAATAATATTAGTAGTAACATTGATGATGGGATGTTATTCTTCAAGTCTCATCAAGATATCTTTTCTAGAGATATCCAAATTGCTAACATTCATATCATGCAAAAATATTGACCAGTCATCAGTATACATTGAAACGAATGAACGTAGCTAAATATATCCCGTAACATACATACATACATACATATGTATGTGTGGGAATGTATGTGTGTGCGTGTGTGTGTGTAAAAACGTGTAGTAAACTGTATTTATATATATTTACAGTAATAAACATTTAGATTTGGGGTTGAACAATCTGAAAAAATTCATTTCTCTTATAATATTTGCTACAGTAGCTGAAGCTGCCTTGCATGCTTTCGGGGTCGATAAATTAAGTATCAGTTGCGCACTGGGCTCGATCTAATCCACTGGCTCCCACTCCAAAAATTTTAGGCTCTCTGCCTAGAGTAGAAAAGAATATTTGCTACAGTAGTTGTCTTTTAATCCTTTCGGGGTCGAGAAATTAAGTACCAGTTACATACTGAGGTCGGTCTAATCGACTCCCCCCCGCCCCAAAAATTTCGGGCATTTTTCCTAGAATAGGAAAGATTATTTTCACAAAATGGAAAAAAAAAACATTCTTCTTTTGAGTTTTATTTTGAAGCCTTTGGGATTTTGTAATTCGTAATTGATTTGTTATGTCTTAAAAACAGCTGATTAGGAATTTGAAAAACATATATCGTTCGGCGAAAAGTATTTTTAGTTCTTCGATTTTTGATTTAAAAACTTACAACACAACGCTTTTTTTTTTTTTTGACGAAATATTATATAAATATTTTATATCTAAACAGATAATATCAAACTCAGAGACACAACCCATAGAACAAATTCAAATATTACTTTGGATTCACGAATGATGCGATGAATAAGCCATCGACAAGACATAAAATATTTGATGCTGCTGTTGTAATTGTTTATCCCGAGGACAGACTTCAACTTAGAATTCTACGGTATAGGCCGTTTTGATCACTATTAACACACGCACACGTGTGTGTGTGTGTGTGTGTGTGTGTGAGTGTGTGTGTGTGTATGTGTGTGTGTGTGTGTGTGCGTATCTATATGATTAAGAAATTCGCTTACCAGCCACATACTTTCTTGTTTCGTCCTACTATGCAGCTAATACTAACCATTAGGTATGTGTTGTCTTCTCTAGCCCTGAGCTGCAAGTGGCTTGTGTGTGAATGTGGTTGGTGTAAACCTAGTAGAAGGCCATAGTGTGTTGTGACTCTATGGTAAGAAGCTTGCCTCACAACCACATGGTTCCGGGTTCAGTCCCACTACGTGAGACCTTCGGCAAGTGTCTTATACTATAGCCTCGGATCGACCAATGCTTTGTGACTGAATTTGTTAGACAGAAACGGAAAGAAGCACATCGTATATATATATATATATATATATATATATATATATATATATATATATATATATATATATATATATATATATATATATATATATATATATATATATATATATATTTATATATTTATATATATGTGTCTGTGTGTGTTTGTACGTCTGTGTGTGTTTCTTTGTGTCTTTCTTTGTCTTTCCGTCACCGCTTTACAACCGGTGTTGGTATGTTTACCTCCCCGTAAGTTAGCAGTTTGACAAAAGACACTGATAGAAAAAGCACTAGGCTTGAAAAATAAGTCCTGGAGTTGATTTGCTCGAACAAAGTCCTTCAAGGTGGTGCTCCATCTTGGCTGCAGTCAAGCGATTGAAACAAGTTAGAGAGTAGAAGTATAAAAGGATACATGATTGTGTGTGTGTGTGTGTTTGTCGTCCGATTCTTGACAGACGATGTCAATTATTACGAGTAAACACTTAAAGGTGGTGTACCAGCATGATCACAGTCAAATGAATGCGCAAAGCAACGACGGGGAACAAACAAACTTTAGGCTAGTTAAAATATGTTTGTGACATAGTTCAAACTTCTAAAGGCAGAATTATCTTTAATACCGAAGAGAAAAAAATCCTCTCATAAAATATGTAATATGCTTCCCTTACATGAAACAAATGTCTTATCTTTTTTGAATAGATGTATGTATATATGTTTGTGTGTGTGTTTGTGTGTGTGTTTGTGTGCGTGTGTGTGTGCGTGGAGACAAGAGGTATCTGAGGAGAGATGACAATTTATCTGCTAGAATCTATAGAGTAACAAGTAAATGAAATTGCTAGAATTAAAAATTGTTATCTTTGGAAGTTTAATGTAGGAATTTATTTATAAAGAGAAATATCGTTTATTTATTAAATTCAAAGAGCGGGTTAATAAATCTTCTTTACAAATCAGTATACCAATTAGAAATATGGATACACAAATAAAGCAAGTAATTGCATTTTTACAAATATTGCATAATAACTATTAAATTAACTCTATAAATAAATGATATTTTCTAAATATTCTATTTAATTTGAAATTATCATTAATAATGTTTATAATTTCAAATAACTTCTACGTTAATGTACATTGATCATATTACAGAATATAAAAAAAACCCAATTACGAATTTGTACTTGTTTGAATAGCACAGTCAGTCGATCAAGTGTATTGTTCTAGGTAGTTGCGCGACTGTACTTTATGATTTCGAATCTCGGCGACGTGAAACTTTTACCTTTAGCCGCGGTTGCTTACGATAATATAAATTGGGGTGAGGCGATCGAATAGCATTTCTCAGACATTTCTGGCTTGTAAATAATTATTAGCAATTATAAAGCTTCTAGAACTACGAGAAATTTAGAAAATATAGGCCATCAATAACTACAGGGAACGTATCGAATGGTATACATGTAAACTAACTTTTGAAATGTTTCCTCTGTATCGGAGGAAGAAAAATAACAAATCAACAGTTATTGCTGAAGTCTTTCAAATTTAAATTAGCAATGATGTTGAAAGAGGAAGAATTAATTTCGCAGAAAATAAATTCCCATGTGTAACAGTAGAACGATTAAATTGTTGACACGAAATTCACCAGAATTCATGGCAAGCCTGCTTGAAGGAAGAGTCGACAGAAATTTTGCATATGGAAAAAAAATGACCTTATATCTATCTATCTATCTATCTATCTATCTTAGTAAGTATCTACTGATATGTTATATTCCGATATTCAGGCATATGTGCGTTGTTGAAAGGAGACTATCGGTATATTAATTTCGCTATAGACCTCTATTGCAATATTTAGAAAGAAAGTAGGACAACAAATTTAATAAGTAAACAAGAAAAAAAAAATTATTATAAACGATATATACTTCGAGTGAAGCAACAGAATCGTGAAAACCTTTCTCAGTGCAATTCTATAGCTTATTATACCTGCAATGAATGACACTGTCACTTGCAGCTATCTTTAATGGAGTGTTTCAAAATTAAAGCTGCTATAACCCTTTGGCTAGTTTTATACATACTTACATACATACATATATACATACATGCATATGCATACATACGTACATATATATATATATATATATATATATATATATATATATATATATATATATATATATATATATAAATATATATATATATATATATATATATATATATATATATATATATATATATATATATATATATATATATAAATATATATATATATATATATATATCATACATTCAAAATAAATGGAAGTGGAGAGACAAGTTACTGAAGAGATTGCAAGAGTGCGATGAAATAATTTAACAAAAAACTATATAAATTAATAAAGGACTGAACCAGTGCGTGTGTTTATTACCGGCATAATGCCTCTCCCAAGGTTTAATTGTATATATATATATATATATATATATATATATATATATATATATATATATATATATATATATATATATATATATATATATATATATATATATATATATATATTATTATTATTATTATTATGTGTCGGTCTGTCACTGTGTGTGTATCTGCGTACGTGTATGAATAAGCATATTCAAATGATGTTTCTCATGAAATAAACGCCACTAGGATATTGTATTATAAATGAAGAAAAGGTAGGGCATATGCGAATTTGAAAGAATGCTCGAAGTGATGTCACATTCAGTGACGCTCTATAGTTCATTCACTCTCTCTCCCCATCCCCACCTCGTTCCTCTTAGACAATTACATACGTATGCATATGTGTGTTGCTTTTGTTCATGATTGTGTCTCTGATTTGCGTATAGGCACGTTAGTGTATGTCTCTATGCGTCTCTTTGCACAAGTCAGCAGTAGTTTTCCAAATTTGAAATTTACTGTGGGTGTAAGAAGAAATCTATATTTTTCAGCCGCGCCTTCAATGATTTATGATTTAGTTTTTATACGAATAAAATTAATTTGGACTCTTTTAATTTCTATTTGTAGATCTCCTGGCTCTGTTGCTTATAAACTTCATCATCTATCTGAGTACACAAACTTGTACACCCTTCAGATTTTCACATTTACATATATACACAAATACTTACATACATGCATACATACATACATACACTTGTGAACCCTCATACACATACAAACACTCAGCATATATAAACGTATATATATATATATATATATATATATATATATATATATATATATATATATATATATATACATATATATATATAAACAAGTATAAGAAAATATGTTCTAACAGACACACATATGACACACATGTGCACATTTATATTGCTATACAGAACCACATGCTTGCACATATACATGTGCATATACACAAGCAAAAAGTGTATATGCACATGTATATGTGCAAGCATGTGGTTCTGTATAGCAATATAAATGTGCACATGTGTGTCATATGTGTGTCTGTTAGAACATATTTTCTTATACTTGTTTATTCTGGTTTAGAGTTCCTAGTTCGTACATTAAACGTCTGTATATTTGCTTAGACGTGGCTGCTCATACACAGCTCTGGATTTTATTACATTCTTATGTGTTGAATCTTTGAGATGGTGAAATCGATTCTTTGTCGCAAAAACTACGTTGCTGTTGGTGTATGAGTATTTGTTCGTGCATCACGTTATGCTGTCAGATGCGAGTTTCGAAGGATTTGAGAGAAAGAGCTGATATGCGAAAGCGTGTGATTTTGCACGTTCATAAATAAACATATACGTATAAGCATGCATAACTATATATATATATATATATACATATATATATATATATATATATATATATATATATATATATATATATATATATATATATATATATATATATATATATATATATATATATATACATACATATGAGTAATAATAAATCTCTGAGAGAGGTATAAACTGTAGCTGCACGAAAACGTCAAGTATAATTTCCACTTAAATGTGGCTAACCGCTAAGGGTGGATGTTACTGTAGCTTGTAGCCCCAGAAGGACACCTCCTCCAGCTGGCTATTGACACACTTTATGTGCCCTATCAGTATTTGGGAAGGATGGCTTCCCTTTGCAAATACTGATATGGCATAGAAAGTGTGTCAGTAGCCAGCTGGAGGGTGTGTCCTCCTGGGGCTACAAGCTACTGTACTATCCACACTAAGCGGTTATCCATATTTATGTGGTAAATACACTTCACGTTATATGTCTCTCTCTCTCTCTCTCTCTCTCTCTCTCTCTCTCTCTCTATATATATATATATATATATATATATATATATAGAGTGAGAAACGAAAGACGAAGACGGGTGTACAAACAACAAACAGATGTATTAGTCTAACGCTCGGGAAGTGAGAAAATCTTTTGCGTTTCTAGCTTACGCTCTTCGACAGAAAGGAACACAGAAATAAACAGGGAGAGAAAATAGGAAAAGGTATAGTTGTTAGCGATATATATATATATATATATATATATATATATATATATATATATATATATATATATATATATATATACATATATATATGGTGCCATATATATGATGGTGTCATATATTCATAAGCAGAGGCTATAAATATTGTTTACATACAATAAACAAACCAATTTGTTCAATGTCCAATATCATACAATACGCATATTTACTGCTTCACTGAACCACATTTATCATTAACTTATTTAACATTTATAGCGTAATCAACGTTTGGACATGTATTACGTTGCCGAGCACATCATGTTTCCATGGGATCAAATCTAACAACTGATTCATCTTCAGCTTTGTTTCTTATACATCTTTATGCTGATACTCACAGATACACTAATTTCCTAAACCTTTAATTTCAACATTGAATATGCATGTTAAATGCAGATACTCTTCAAAGTAGACAGCTTCTTCTAAAGCGCACTTAATACTTAAATAATACATTACCGGACTAATAACCGGTAAATTTCTGAGCAGAGATGTTCCAGATTTGTTGTTTTCCGGTTTATAATTTTAATTCGTGTTTAACAAATTCAAATTAACACACTCGTAAAGCAGGACCTGCTTGGTAGTTATCCATGCACTACATATTCTTCAAATAGATCAAACTGTAGCATGTATACAGTATAATGTTTATAGGATGAAAATTAAATGAAGAAAAGTAAAGAACATGGTTTTATTTAACAGATACAGGTACAAATTAATACAATTCTAAAGCAGACCATGTTTAATCTCTAAGAATCAACTTTAAAATGTTAGTAGCACGACGGTTTTAATACACGGTATGCAAATTAACCTGCTTCAAATACAAGAACTCTTAACCCAGTACAGGTAAATCATACTGTATGATATTGAGCAATATTCCCAGATTTCTGAAAATTCTGTATTCCGGGAAACCGCATAAGTGTTCCTGTACTCTAATATCTACCAAACTAAAAAATATCAGATACTTAATACTGCATTCCAAAAAGAAAGGGGAAAAAAGATGACTGTCTTGTTATGTTTTTATGTTTGCAGAAATAAAGATGCCCGCGCAAGAAGAGAGCAAAACAAATAAGAAAACTTATTTTTATTTCTACAATCTTTTTAGCTATATTAAAATTATTCATAATAAAACTCCTTTTATTTTCAAATAGATAATACGAATGGCAAATTTCGATTTGTTTTTCCGTTTGGTGATCGATAATGACAAAGTATTCCTGTAGGGTCATAACATACCATCGCGTGTTCTTTTTCTAGAAAAAAAAAAAAAGAAAAGCAAACTAAAAGCAAACTAAAAGCAGATTTTTTCAAATAGTTTAATAATTTTGCACCAATGATCTTAACATGATTATTGACTTCAACGGGAGGCGACTTTTATATTCTGTTGTTATTGATGCTTATACTTATAGTAGCTATAATGGAGCGGGCGTAATATCACAAGCATTCTAAACGTTTTTATTTAGATTACATTATACCCATTCTAAATTGTAAGTAGAGGGATTAAGTAAAACCTGGAGTATATTTTTAGAACAACGCCCCATCGTTGGAATGATAGTTTTATGTAGAAAACTCGATATAAAAAAAAAATATGTATATTACCATTTAACTGCAATCACCATATACCTTAGAAAAAACAACTATTTTTGCATAATAGTTTTATGGATGAAATGCATGAAATGATTCTTGCCATCTATATCATCTCTAAATACGTGCTTCATAAATTGCATTTTGCAAAGGTTTAACGGATGTTTGTTTGAAATTTTTATCACGTCGAAATTTGCTTGTATTTTGGAATAATGAGTACTATTCCAGGTGGTTCTATTAAGTTTAAACTTCACTCGAACCAATAATGACTGAAATCTAACTCGTATATACACACATACATACATGCACATACTTGTTTATATGCTTGTGTATGTGCCCATGTGTGGGTCCAAAATCATTTCCTATTCTATGAGTAGTCTATCTGGAAAACAATTTTAAAAATAACGAAACCATGAAAATAAGATTTAAGCTTTGTTATTGGCGATAATTTAGAATTCGGGAGTTAGATAATATTCAGAGATAAATATCACTCTGAATAACACAGAATATTGATTTTTTTCTCTCTGCTATGACATTTCTGACTACTGACTTTGTCACACTTTTGCAAAGATTAATGGAATTTTTGTAGCGAATAATGCCAAATTTACACTTTACGTTTATTCAACGACGTTATAAACTTAACTTTGCAAAATAGCCTAGACTTTAATACATATTATGAAAAAAAAAAGACTCATATTGGAAATGGGAAAATAGATAATATGAGAATATAGTCTTTTTTAGTAGAAATAGAGGGTTATTTTCTGTTTAATTATTCCGAACTATAGATAATTTAGTATGAAATCGAAAAGCTAATAAAAATATCGCAACAGATTTCAGAAGTTATATCAAATAGCGTATTATCGATAGAAATTGACAATAAAAGGAATTCAGCTGTTTCATTAAGACTGTACAAACACACACGCAAACACACACACACACACACACACACACACACACACATAAACACACACACACACACACACACACACACACACACACACACACACACGAGTAAGCACAAAAATGCAAAACGACGTGGTAAAAAGTAGTACTCGCTTACCGAAAGTAGAGTAATGTGCTTCTTTATAAAAGCTGCAAAAACATCACAAAAAAGCTGTGACTGAGTCTCACGTTCCCGTTCGTCGGGCAGTCGTTATCAAGAAATTCCGAGTCACAGTTGTTTGTGATGTTTTTGCAGCTTTAAAAAACGGTATGTGTGTATACACACACACACACACACACACACACAAACACATAGGACTATCACTACAATACTTCACTGGAAGGACGGTGCATTTCCACATAACGAACTCATAAACCGCTTGAACGTAACTTTTTCGGCTTGTTTTTCCAACTTGTTTTTCTTTCACATCCCTCGTTTCACTGCTGCTCTCCCTTGTTCTTTCGCTATGTGCATTCCATATACCCACATGCATAACTTCCACGCCCCTACACAATATACATATCTACTGCACACATACAAACGCACGCGTAATCACATCACGTACACACATATCATAGTACGTACAAAAAATCTGCACCTACAGACACACACAGGCGTACACTCATACACAAATGCTTATATACGACACAGACACACACTATTGCACACATACTCACACATGCTCATAAGCACACATACATACACACACATAAACATAAGCAAACACACTGCGTGACCTACTGCCTCACATACATATCACATAGCCCTAGATCCCATCCTACTGTTACTAACATTTTACATTCATTCCCACACAGTAACAATTTCATGTGGATTCTTTTGCAAATTTTAGATAAATTAAATCACCTCCGAATACCTAGAATTAAGTGCTAAACATGTGAAAGTAAACCTAAAGCGGTTTCTTTTACATAAGGACAATAAAATCTGCTTCCCAAAGAAAATGAAAGTTTTACTCCACCGCTATTAAATCATATCACATGGGAGATTAATATTCCTTTCTCATTATAATATATATATATATATATATATATATATATATATATATATATATATATATATATATATATATATATATATATATATATATATATATATATATATATATATATATATATATATATATATACATAATAAAAGGCTATTACATGCTGCAATTATTTTCGTTTGTTCTGTCTAGCTACCTGGTGAGTACGTAGTTCATTGTGCAACGACTGTAACAACAACAAAGCCATTTCATGTATCATCAAACTACTTTTATATTTTGTAATCACGTTCCTAACATATGTGCAGAGCGGGACATTGGAAATATAAGATTATTGATCATTTGCTTATTAAATACTGTTATGAATAATTGATATGGAATATGGATTTTTATGATTGGCAGTTACATCAACTATTATTTGTTTATCATATTCTTATGTTTATCTAGTTTCACCCATTAGACTCTGGTCATATTTTTGGAGAATTTTAGTCGATATTTTTATATCCGATAATAATTCTTTTCTATCGAACCACTAGTTCCCAGGGAAGTTATACAGTTTTACATAGACATGTTATAGCACAGTTTTCGACATTCACATTCCTTGACATAACAATGAACGTACGAGTTTTAGAGTAAAAGACTGTAACGCGGCGGGACTGAACGCGAAAAACAACAACAGGAACAACAACAACGTCAAACCACAAAAATGATTTCAAATTTTGGCAAATGTGCAGTAAGTTAGGGGAAGAGGGCAAGTCGATTGCATCGACTTCGGTACTAAGCTGGTATCTATTATATCAAACCCGAAATGACGAAAGGCAAAGACAACCTCGGGGACATTTGAAATCAGAATTTAAGGTCGGAAGACCAGACTACTCACGTGCCGCCTTATCAACAACGACGACAACAACAATAATAATAGTAATCCCTTCTACTGAAGGCACAAGGCCTGACATTTTGGAGGAGGGGGACAAGTCAATTACATCTACCCCAGTGTTTCACTGGTACTCAATTTATCGACCCCCGAAAGGATGAAAGGTAAAGTCGACCTCGGCAGAATTTGAACTCAGAACGTAAAGACCGACGAAATGCCGCTAAGCATTTCGTCCGGCGTGCTAACGATTCTGCCAGCTCGCCGCTTCAATAATAATAACAACGATAATGATACTACTACTACTACTACTACTACTACTACCACCACCAATAAATAATGATAATAATAATAATAATAATGATAATAGTAATAATTAATTCGTTTATTGGCCACAATGGCTTACATAAAATTACATTAGAACACATACAACAACATAAAAGACAAAAAGAGGACAATAAAATGGGTTTTACAACGTCTAAACATTATAAATAACGATTAAAAATTAAACAATTTAAAACCCTCAATGGTGAGGCTCACCACCACATATACAGAGCTTAATAATAATAATAATAAATCTAATATTCATAACAACTGCTAAATGCTCACAAACTGATACCAGAATGTTTGACAAAGGCAAGACAACATTGCTCTTTAAAACCATCGCTAAACAGAAAATCGTCTCGGTAGACAACTATGGACTGATATCATGCTTACCACCTATGCGGAAGTTATTGAAAGAAACTATTATTATTATTAATATGGTGGCGATCTGGCAGAATTGTTTGCGCGCTGGACGTAATGCTTAGTAGTATTTCACTCGGCGCTACGTTCTGATTTCAAATTCCGCCCTTTCGGAGTCGGTAAATTAAGTACCAGAGAAACACTGTCGTTGATGTGATCGACGTAGCATCTACCACCACAATTTCATCACATGTCCCGAGTAATTCTCATTACAAGGTCTCATTTCCGTCAAATATATCGTTGCTACTCATAAATAAAACCACTGTAGATAGAGTCTGGAGATCTGTGGATGAAACTTGCCACAGGCAGTAAAACAACTAAGCAAGAACAACTGCAAACAGAATACTAATTTGTCACATAACCATTTTCCAAGCTTCGCACTCACCATTTAGACTTTCTTTAGAATTCGAGAACTTGTAGAGAAATTAATTTATTACTTGTGCACAATATTACACCAACTCAGCAGGGACACAATTAAATTTACATACGTTTGCACAATTGATCACAGACACTAAAAGCGACATCGCCACGAGATATTTGAACTGAATTTCCCAAACATACTTAGTCATAGATTTAGACTTGCTTGGAAAATAGAATCCATAGACAAACCAAGGCTTTTTGGCATTCTTGTTTTCATTGTCCAAACTTTGATTCAGAAGACACTTTCATTAATGAAGCTAAAAGGAGAAAACGGTCAACGAGTAGTATCACTAACATTTCTTAGTGACTAGCATAATGCAAGAGAATTCGATGTTTCCGTTAAGAAAATTTCACTCAAAACATATTAGTCAAACCGATTCTATAATATACGCCATTTGTGTACCTTCCACCCAGAGTTAAAAACCGGAAGTAGGTTGTTGTGAAGCGAAGAATGCAGTTCCATTGAGGTTTATGAGTAAAAGATTACAAAACGATATCCGAGAAAGGCAAAATGATATGCAGTAATTTATTGGAAGCGCAGACGGTGGGGATTTTTTTACAATAATAACGACTAGAACTTAGGAGAACCAAAGCGATATCATTTATAAATAATACGTAAATCTACATCAACTTATGCTTGTATTCCACTGCCTTCAAATAGGGACCACAGAACAAACGCACACAACACACACAGACACATACGTATATATAATGTGTATGTTTAATCGGCGAATGATAACCATCCCCAAGTTTAACAATATCTATTTCGACGCACGTTTTCACCTCAAGAATCTTGCAATACAAATCCATAAACACCCGCCCCGCACCACACACGCATACACATATATAATAAGGGTGGCTTGTTCGCAATTTTACAACCGAAAGGCAAAAATATATAAGGTCATTAAATGACTGAAAGCACTGGTCAGCTCCAGTATTGCAAGAAATGAGTTAAAACAACTTATAGTCACAAGAGGCCCTTATTTTAATGACTGAGAAGGGAGGCAACCTCCCTCAGCACCTAAGCTGGTTTCACATTTATATTAATGCTTGTCAGTGAATCTCACCTAGCGCCTTGCTTTCAACACGCCTTCTCATTATAAATAAATGTGAGTGTGTGTACGTGTGTTTGAGTGTGCGTATGTGTGTGCGCGTGTGTGTAATGATGCCACATGATGTAGTCGCGGATTTATAACAGCTCTACTCCATCTGGATTATACTAAAGTTACGCAAAAATCGGTTTATCGATAGAATATCGATGCACAGCGTGTGATGTAGAAATGTTTTCTCTATGTTATATTTACTCCTTTAGATATTCCGCAATTTTACATCAGTTATTAAGAATTTATGTAAAATTATACGTTGATGGTAATTCTTTTGGTTTGGGAAACAGTGTGCAGTAACTCTGTACTTGAGGTAGACCACCTTAATTTAGCTTGACAGCCATAATGCGTTCGGTCCGACATCTAGTAAGTGTATTCATAGTGTTTTCATATTTCTGCAGTGACATTAATGAATGGCACCCAGCACACTGATTGATTTATGACCAGAAGTATTTTCAGAGAGGAATTATGTGAAACACAAAATCAATAAACATGAGTCAATATATTCTATTCATGACCACACCGTGTAAGGAGAGAAATAAATTAAATCCGTTCGGGTGCGATACTACAAGGTGAAGTAATGTACAAAATCATACACACACAAGTACGCACGTGCAAACACATGATATATATATATATATACCAATTGCAATGCACACGTACACATATCCACGCCTTTATATATGTATATCGTCGTATGCGTGTGTGTATATGTGTATATATATATATATATATATATATATATATATATATATATATATATATATATATATATCAGTATATGAAAATGTCCTTCCTTCGGGTCTAAGGGCTTTTTAGCTCTTATTTCTAGCAATGTAGGTGTTACCCTGCACCCTGTAACAACTGAAGTTTTCCTTCTTGTTTTATATTGCATATAGCTGCCTCTTCATTATTTTATTTGTTTGTTTGTGTGTGTAAGTGTGTGTGTACCTTTGGTTTTTCGTTATCCCCACCATCACGTGACAAGGGTTTTTGGTTTGATTATGTCCACGTAACCCAGTGGTTCATCAATAAAAGCCGATAGAATAAATGCCACGCTTCCAAGGATGTAATGGAGTTGATATATATGCATAATATATATATATATCAGTTAACTGCTGAATGTACAATAAACTTTGTTAGAATGAATTGTGATACATTTCAAGTGAGCAACACTTACTTTGTAATGCAAATCTTACATCTCATCTAGCAGGAAATGTGGATTCATTTCTCGCCCAAAACCATAACCGCTGGCTTAAAGAACAGACTCGTGTAAAACTTAGAATCTCTTGTATATTCAGTACGCATCTACATACTTATTAATCGCTAATATAAAACCAATTTCCTAAATGGATCCCGCGTCCCACAATTCTTTCGTGTGTTACTAGTTTGTCTTGTTATGTTTAATTTGATTAAATATTTATATTATTTTAACATTCAAATTGGTGAATGTATGTGATATTTCGTACTACTCTTAGACAGAAATGGTTTATAAACCTAAGGCAACAGAATCATTACCGTTAGATATACAATTTCAAATACACGAAAGGATCTGATTCCGAAGATTGTAGCCAAAACATACACCTATTTGCATGTATACACACTACATACTCATACACGTACATACACCGTACATACACACACCATACATACATTCTTTTATTCTTTTACATGTTTCAGCCATTTGACAGCTTCCTTGCTGCATTTACATATATATATATATATATATATATATATATATATATATATATACCTGAACACAAGAAGGCACAAACATACATACAGATACGCATGCACACTCAGACACACACACATGTGCACATTCACACACAAAAACGCATATATGCACATTTTACAAATCTCCACACGAACAAATTTGTACTAGCATGCATAACCTGTCAATGCAACAGTGCATTTGAGAAAGATATTCTAAGAATGAATACCTGACAAAAAATATGAATAAAACAAAACACACACCACCTGCCAAATCGAATAATGACATCCTGAATGGTTCTCTAGCATTACTCTTAAATAATGGAAGTTGTAAGTTAGAAGCTCCATACGCCACTTATATTTTTTAGTATAATCATCTATGCTAAGAACTAAACTACTTTGATATATCTTAAATGGATTCCACTATAGGCTATTTCTGTTATGTTCATAAAAGAAGTTTATGAAAAAGAAAACTCACAAGCATGGAAAATGTATTACAGAAAAGAAAAGCTTAAAAAGGTGCAAAAAAAAAAAGAAACCATATCTTATGACTTCCTGTATCTCTTTTGCTCCGTGCGTTTGGTGTGTGCCTGTGCGTGCGCGCTTGTATCTTTTCGAGTGTGTATTCTTCGAGACCTACAACGATGCACTACTATATACATACATACACATATACATGCATGCTTCATATATATATATATATATGTGTGTGTGTGTGTGAATGAGAAACAGAAAGTAATATTGACACAATGTTAAATAAGTGATATATATATATATAGATATATATATATATATTTATATATATATATGTATGTGTGTGTGTGTATGTGTGTGTGTGGGGGTGGGTGTGGGTGTAAAAATAATGTTGCAGTCCTATTAATCTCACCGACACACTCTAACAAACGAGCACACACACACGGCACTCACACACACGCACTCTCACACACGCACTCTCACATTCACACGCAAACATAATCACACAGGAGAAAATGTACCATAAAATATTAGTTTCTAATGGAAGTGAAAATAGTATGTTTCTATTTGAAGCTATCGTTATTCAAGAAAACAAGCATATGTATTTATTTTGCAAAAAGAGATATAAACAATATTTTAAAGCAAACGAAATTATGTCTTGGCGTTTCTGATTAATTGATCATTATATCTTTCTAATTTCTGCTTTTGACGTATTTCTGGAATTTTAATGAACGCCAATTTAAAATAAACAGAAAGTAAAATATATTACATTATGTGACACACAAATCTACTCCCCAATAGTCCCCAAGGGTAAAAGGAGCGGTTGAGACTTCAATTTGCCAAGAAAAATAAGTACATTGTGTAGGTATGCCCTTCTAGTTTCTGAGTCTAAGCCCACCCTCTACCATTCAGGCGTCTATTTAAGATTGTATACCTTTAAATCTAAACATAGGCGGAGGATTGGCTATGAGGTAAAAGAAAACTTGCTTCCCAGCCACATGGTTCGTGGCTCAGTCCCATTAGGTAACGCTTTGGGCCAACCTAGCCATGTAACTGGATTAGGGGGAGAAAAGCTGAAAAAGCTCGTCGTATGTGTGTATGTATGTATGTATCTATCTATCTGTATGTATCCATGTATGCGTGTGTGTTTGAGTTTGTCTTCCGCCACCAAAACAATTTTACAACGGGTACTGGTGTGTTTACGTCCCCGTAATCTGGCTGTTCGGCATAAAATACCGACAAAATAAGTATCTGTCTTTAAAAAGATAATCCAAAGATGGATACGTTCGACTAAACATTCTTCAAGGTAATGCTCCAGCCTAATGACTAAAACAGTTAAAAGATATTATAAGAAAATGTATCGCTATCAGATATCATTAATATTGATGAGGAAGGTAACGAACTTGCAGAATCGTTAATACGCTGGGCAATCCTTGGCGACATCTCCACCAGTTTTACGTTTTTGGTTCAAATTCTGCAGTGTTGATAAAATAAATATCACTTAAATATTGGTGTATCTGACTATCTCCTCCCCGTAATTTTCAAGACTGGTACCAATAGTAATAAGAATTAACATTGTGGAAATAATAAATCTGTTCGTCTAAGGAAGAATCGTATGTAGCAGTCATCTGCATGCTAAAAGAACAAGACTGCAATATATTTATTAACCAACATCCACTTACATCCTCTCCTCGACTTACAACCTATGCGACTTACGACCATCGGCACTTAAGACCGGAATAATGAGGAAGTGAATAAATAGATAAATAAAAAAAATCGATTTTCGGATATTGGACGGCTGTGCTTACGATAGCTATGGCAGCATCTGTCAACGCGTCCACTGCCTGCCACTACCTCTTATTCTGTTACTTTCAAGCATTAGTTGCATTTCAATGAAAAATAGTGTTGAAAAATATGAATCCTATATATGACCAGATCGACTTTCGACCGGTCAGTTGGATCGGAACTCGGTAGTAAGTCGAGGAGAATGTGTATTTATCAACTAAGTCTCTTTTATAAAACATTGCCTCACATATTCATTAAGCAAATTCTTGAAACAAAATGCACAGAATAAAATGTAATCAATAAGCAATATGATGGAAGTGTTGTATTAATAAATAAATAAAATAAATGCGCCCTTTTAAATCCTAGCCAGGCTCATGTGGGCCTGGTTTCCCGGTTTCAATGGCGTATGTGTTCCCCAGCTGGACGGGACGCCAGTCCATCGCAGCGTTACTCATTTTGGCAGCTGAGTGGACTGGAGCAACAATGCAAATATTAGTATCAAAGTTTGGCACAAGGCTCAACTGGTACTTATTTTATCGTCCGCGGAAGAATGAAAGGATAAGTCCACCCCGGTGGCATTTAAATCAAGAATGTAAAGACGGACGAAATACCGTTAAGCATTTTGCCAACGATGTTTGCGGAGTTATATATTGGAAATGTAGTTAGAATATTACATAATTCTTTCTTTAACTTTCTCATACTTTGTATTTTAGAATGCAACATATAAGTCGCTCTTTTACGGACGTAAGTTGTAGCCAAAATGACTCTAACATTGTTCGATAATTCGTACCTCATTTATTTTGTATACGAACATGTACATTGATACACGTACACTCACAGAGGCCCACAAAAACAAAATACTGGTACAATTCTATACATTCACAGCGCCCCCCCCCCACAAGATCACACACGTGCTCCCATAAATCCATATTTTGTTTTGAAGACAACTGCGTTCTAATTTAACATTGATTTTTTATTGATTTTCTTTGTATGTAAGTCTTAAGTTCCAATGCGGTTTCTTTGCCTCTGTACCATTTCCCTAACTACTGACAGCGAAGCTAGACTTTTAATAGACAAGTATTGCGGATAGAATGTTATTGGAAGGGATAGTATTACTGGCGTAGCTTCTTTATTGGGTATAAATAACTAACGAGGGAAGAAATATTAAATGCAGTGTATTAGGCTAAGATTAACACATCTACTGTGGCTTGATATCGATAATAATAATAATAATAATAATAATAATAATAATAATAATAATAATAATAATAATAATAATAATAATAGTAATAATAATAATAATAATAATAATAATAATAATAATAATAATAGCAACAATAATAATGATAAATCAAGAACTGTTCCTGTTATTGTAAGTGTCCGAAATATGATAAAAAAAGGGATTTCAGAAACATCTTGATAAGGTACCAGGAGAACCATGTCTCAGAGGAAATCAAAAGATTTTACTGGCAAGTACTGCCCACGTCCTTAGAAAAACCCTATCCATTTAAGTGTATGTGTTGTATTACATGAAGATATTTCACTACTTCTCCTCCCCAAGGTTTCTGTCATGCTGTAACATCTCTTATCTTTCACTCGCCCCAGGATACAGCATGTGTCGCAGCAAGTGACTGTAACAAACATGCAGATTTGAAGTAAATATTAATAAATAATAATAATTAATACTTTTATTATAGAAAAAATAATATAATAATAATTTAACAAAAGAAAAGATTAACAAAAATATGGATAGATTATAAGAAACTAATGGACAAGTGAATGTTTCACTATATTCAACATTGCAGATAACATAAGAGGGTTAATTAGCTTTAGCAATTAGAAATGGAAAGTAGATCTCTACTCAGGTGACACAGTCTTAGGGTAAGTTAAATGACGACATCCCATCACGACAGGAATTTTACTAGGAGACTCCTTATTCTATTCAATATTTGTCTTATGTGTAATCCCCCTCAGTTTAGTTCCTTGTTTTAATAGTAGAATTAGAAAGGGCGCTGACATGTGCGTGCCTTCAATATCTCGTATCCATGTAAACACATTACGCTATATATTAATCGTATTTTAGCAAAGGCCATCCGTGTTTTCTATTTGTAAGTTTTTATTTGACAATGGGAAACCGAATATATGCTGCATCATATTGGACTATTTTTGTATACTTTTACTTTCATGCTTAAAGAGACCAATTGCTACTTCATTTTGCTCTTACGTCTTCAAATCTATCTATAGAGAGAATTTCTGTTCACTATTCCAAGTATAGACCACGAAAGTTTTATTTAGAGATTTCCTTTTGAATATTCTTCTCTTAATTTACGTTGTATGATGTAAACATAATTTTTCAAGTGATCCAATCTTAGATTGACTAAGATATTGTACAGTTAGGAGTATCTTTACAGATGCTTATGTAATCGCTGATACTATCAATATATATCAAAAGTACTTACTATTCTGGTTGAGTAGATTTATAACATATATTATGCATGAAATACTACCGTGTACATGTATAAGTATATATACCTTAATTTCTAAGATATTTATTATGCGTATGCTGCGAGTTAGATAACTACATTGTGTCCTCAAATTGTACCTAAAATCTAACGTTAATATTTTTTACTTCATTTAATAGACATATTTTTTCTGCGGATGTAGAATTGTAAAGAAAAAGAGAAAAATAGTATTAAATATGTAAGCGCCATATTCACAGTAAGTGTTGCAATGGTACAAACACACACACAAACACACACAAACACAGTAAGAAATTATCAAATTAAATAACAATTCTTATCAAGGAGAGAATGTAAAGCAGTGTGTGAGTACACATATTAAGCATTTGAAGATGTTGTGGCCTGAATAGATATCTTATATGATAATCGGAAATTCTGCATAGAACATTCATGGAGTTGATATAGTATCTAGACAAAAGAAAGAGAGAAATACTTCTCCGGGGAAAAAAAAATGATGATTTTTTTCCTTATAAGGTTTTTTTCACGCTAACTACTAGGGGGTCGATTTGCTCGACTAAAGGCGGTGCTCTAGTATGGCCGCAGTCAGATGACATAAACAAGTAAGAGTAAAGAGGAAAGAATATATATATATATATATATATATATATATATATATATATATATATATATATATATATTGTGGAACTTTCTTCTAAAATATTTGATAACACCAGTTGGCATCTGGATTGTTATAAATAATCCCTTACGAGGAACTTACATCTTCAATGCTTGAATTACATATATACGACAGGCTTCTTTCAGTTTTCGTCTACCAAATCCACTCACAATGTTTGGTTGGCCAGTAGCTGTATTAGAAGACACCTAACCAAAAATGCCAGGCGGTGGGATTGAACCCGAGACCTTACAACACGGCCACACATGTATGCATGTATGTGTGTGAGCTTGTCCATGCGTATGTGTGTGTGTGTGCTTGTGTCAACATAACTGTTTCGCGCATTTCGTCGCACTTCATTTAATGCAGTAGGTAATGCAGAAAGGCTGTCAAATAAAATAAACATTAAAAAAAGCTATGTCGTTGTGTATCTCTAGCTTGCAAGAATGGTAAAATAATTTAAAAATCATATTGATTTTAAAGTTTTGTCTCTGTCGATTCTGCAGCTAATGCTATACATTCGTAGTAACGCAAAACTTAGGTTAGGTTTAAAGTTTGTTTCATGTTATTGCAGATATTATTCTGGTGTTTACACTCTTGTATTAAACATAAACTAAGTGATAGAACCCGTAGGCAAAATAATCCTTACGCCAAGTAAACAGAAGATAAGATAAAATGTTTTATGAAAAATAATGATAGTTTGATAATTTCGTACAAAGTAAACAAGATAAATATTAGTAGTAATAGTGATGATAATAATAATAATGATGGTGGTGGTGGTGGTGATGATGATGAGGATAATGATGATAATAATAATAATGCATAACGTAATTCTGCTTATATGTGACGTACAAAGTTAAGAGATTACCATATTTATTAAATAGTCGTGATTTTATTTTAAGTTGGCGCCTGTAGTCTATCATAATGTTAACATTTAGACAAGCCGCATGGTATAAACATAACAAAAAAATGCATTGCAAGAGTATTATATTTACATAAATACATAAATTTAAGCCATTCTTCTATCAGGCTGTTCCTCTTTATGTACAATATTATAGTCACGCAGAAGAAAATTGGGCAGTATATTGCTATTGATAGTACTGATAAAACTATCATATCATTCACATGTCTAGAATACATAGATCAGCTACGTTATGTTTTCTTTTTTCATCAATAGCTTCGCGTTTAAAATGTATAGAGACGCAAAAATTTACATATACATGAAAATATAAAGACATGAGTAAAAGATATAAAGATACGAATAAATAATGATGATATTTTAATATACATAAGCAATGTGTTTAGAAAACAAAATAACATCATTTGAGACAAACAGAAAGCAGCTTGTTTTTTAACGACAAAACCTTTATTTATTTTTTCTTTATTATTGCTTTCCTACAAGGTCACGTAGAGGTGTAAATTCTGACGAACAGAACCAATTATACGCTCTCTCTTACAGTGATACCCTCTACACGCCAAGTTCAAATACACACGATCCATTTTTAATATATTATATTCTTAACTTAGAAACAATACTTAACGTATTATTCTGTATCCTTTACAAGCATTGCAAATAGAGAACGGAGATCTAGCAAGCCAGTCATGATCTCTTAAATAGTCACCTGTTCTGTTAGAAATACCTTCTAAATGATCCTCGAATAATCTCTGTACTGTTATTAAAAACAAATTGCAAACTATAGAATATTGGTTAAATGTAGACGGAAACTGAAAGACGTCCATCATATATATATATATATATATATATATATATATATATATATATATATATATATATATATATATATATATATATATATATATATATATATATATATATATATATATATATATATATATATATATATATATATATATATATATATATATATATATATATATATATATATATATATATATATATATATATATATATATATATATATATATATATATATATATAATATATATATATATATATATATATATATATATATATATATATATATATATATATATATATATATATATATATATATATATATATATATATATATATATATATATATATATATATATATATATATAATATATATATATATATATATATATATATATATATATATATATATATATATATATA
>NC_142935.1:18118509-18141009 GCF_046866305.1 Octopus bimaculoides
TATATATATATATATATATATATATATATATATATATATATATATATATATATATATATATATATATATATATATATATATATATATATATATATATATATAATATATATATATATATATATATATATATATATATATATATATATATATATATATATATATATATATATATATATATATATACTATATATATATATATATATATATATATATATATATAATATATATATATATATATATATATATATATATATATATATAATATATATATATATATATATATATATATAAATATATATATATATATATATATATATATATATATATTATATATATATATATATTATATATATATATATATATATATATATATATATATATATATATATATATATATATATAATATATATATTATATATATATATATATATATATATATATATATATATATATATATATATATATATATATATATATATATATATATATATATATATAATATATATATATATATATATATATATATATATTATATATATATATATATATATATATATATATATATATATATATATATATATATATATATATATATATATATATATATATATATATATATATATATATATAGTATATATATATATATATATATATATATATATATATATATATATATATATATATATATATATATATATATTATATATATATATATATATATATATATATATATTATATATATATATATATATATATATATATATATATATATATATATATATATCTATATATATATATATATATATATATATATATATATATATATATATATATATATATATATATATATATATATATATATATATATATATATATATATATATATATTATATATATATATATATATATATATATATATATTATATATATATATATATATATATATATATATATATATATATATATATATATATATATATATATATATATATATATATATATATATATATATATATATACATAAATTTTAGTCCACGCAGCTTAGCCATTGACTTGTTACTTCATCAAGTAACACGAAACAAATATTTTGCTAGTCAACAGTCCTCAGTACAATTTAAAGTCATGGTTGTATCGCTATATATTTCGAATTTTATACCCACCAAAATAATATGATTGTAGTAGAGGTTTATGTGTATTCTCTCTCTCTCTCTCTCTCTCTCTCTCTCTCTCTATTTATATATATATATATATATATATATATATATATATATATATATAATAATAATAATAATATTAGGGACAAAATCCAAAATTACAGTTAAAAAACTCAATTAAAATCAATTTATAAAAAAATTAAAATTAAATTGAGCCTTATAGATAAAGTATTGTGCTTTTAATTATTAATTTTTCTATATGTGATAGTGGATTTTCATCGCTGAGTTCTTGAAAATTGGTTATTTTCCCTAAAACTATATATTTTATATATATATATATATATATATATATATATATATATATATATATATATATTATTTTAAACGCCTAATACATTCAACGCGACTTTCGAAGAGCATTCGAAAATATAACCATTAGATTTCTCAACTAAATCAGTTTATAGAATAATAATCATATTACAATAAAAACGTTAACCTTAAGACGATGCCTACTCTATTTTTCACATATTGAATATTGGTTCAATTGGAAAATTCTTATTACACTGAGAATGCGATTCCTATCTCTTGATCAATAATTGCTGATCAGTTTGGGACTATTAAATTTGCCTGTGGAAAAACAATTGAGTCTTATTAACATTCTATGTTTAATTAGTTAGTACGCTATACGTATAAGAGTTTCTTTTCCCGTGGAGTTATTATGGTTCAGATAAATTCAACTACGGTTAATGATATTTTATTTGTGCCAGTAATAATCAAATGATAAGCTTGTATGGAAATTTTTATTAATCTCCAGTGAAATGTAAATACAATTAAAGAGGGTTAATAAGTTCATTAGGATTCAACTGAGCCTCAAATATCTTTCTGATATTTTACGGCATCAGAATTTGGCTAAATGTAATCTTAAAAAAAAAAAAAAGTTTCTCAAGAATAGAACGGTGGGTTGGCAGAAATGGTAGAGTGGTTTGAAAATGCTCTCTTATATATTGTAGGAGATCTTTATGTTCCCTGTTGAAATCCTGGTCGAGTTCAATTTTGCTATTTCTTTATTCGAGGTCTATAAAGTAAAAGAATCAATGATGGGTAAAGCAGTCCTAATTAACCGGTTTTACTTTCCCTTCAAAACGTGTAGCTATGCGTTAAGCTTAGAATCATAACTGCAAAATCTGAAATGTGGATAATATGCATGTTTCGAAAGCATATTATTCAATTCCTGTATGCGTTTCCTTAGACCAGAGCCTTCTACTATTGACCAATTTCTAGACAGAAACTCCACTATTTCTGTATGGAAAAACTTTACTAATCAATATGTGATGGTATAATAAGTACCTAAGAACTGCCGCCGATATAATAGACACAAATCCATGAAGGTAACTACCCTGCACCCAACCCGCATATCACCAGTCCACATAGACTCATGCCAGTCAAAATATAACCTATTAACTAAAGAGGTGAAATCATTTCTCATAATTATGTAGTTATTTTAACCCGACACCAGTGTAACCTCTGACAAGAAAATTAGATATTTCAGTCATGCAAAGTAATATAGAACGTCATAATTTTCAGGAAATTTCAAAATATGTCTATGATGCAGGAAGTAATCAAATATATTAGTAAACATAATATTTTTCTTCTCTGTAGTCTTAAAAGTTATACATTTGGCTGCAATATCTTAATTATCTAAATACTGGCGAAGCATAGCTTACACACAAATTAATCACATTTGCCTAAATAGCATTTTCAGAATAATAGTTTCCAAAGTTTTTTCACTGCAGGCAATTGTAACACATATTATACTTTCATATTTTAATAAATCTATTTACGTGATCTTATCTGATTCAATGGCGCATATTCCTGTTGATCTACCTGATGGCAAAATTGCTTCCCTTTCAGATGTAGCTTTATGTAGCTTTATCTAATCCCAACACACTAATTTAATGGTAGCTATCTCATTCGGCTTCGATCTATAAAACCCTTTCATCTTTCATTCTTCTAATATCGAAACGTGAGAACACAGACACGCACACATAAATTCAAATCACACGCACGCTTATACTCATGTACGTCTGTTTCATTATTCTTTCATCGTTCAAGCATGTGTCACTTATCTCCCTCACTAACACAAACTGTACGTGTGAGCGTATATGAAAGCCTGCATGTTTTAATGTGAGAATGGAGTTAAAGAGAGAGAGGTAGAAAGAAAGAGAGAGAGGGAGAGAGAGAGATGGATTCTAAGAATGGTGTTCAATATTTCAGTTTTATTACCGAGTATCATGAACATGTTCACATCCACACTCACAAGCACATTCACAAGCCCTATATGTATGTGTATATATATATATATATATATATATATATATATATATATATATATATAGATATATATATATATATATATATATATATGTATACGAAGATATGCATGTGTGTGTGTTTATATATATATATATATATATATATATATATATATATATATATATATATATATATATATATATATACATATATAGATACATGCATACACATATATATATATATAAAGACAGATAGATAGATAGATAGATAGATAGATAGATAGATAGATAGATAGATAGATAGATAGATAGATAGATAGATAGATAGATGTCTGACATGTTAAGTATAATGTGGTGTAGTTTGGAAAAAATCTTTTGAAATATAGGATGTGAAAAGTCAGGTAATCTGAAAGTGTTTTGATATCTAGTTTCAGAATGCATGCGTACATACACACATACAGACATATAAATGAATTGAGTGTATATATATATATATATATATATATATATATATATATATATATATATATATATATATATATATATATATATATATATATATATACATATATACATACATACATACATTCATACATATATACACGCGTACATACACACGTGTATTTAAATAGGCATCTAGTATTGGAGTGAGTGTATTTGTATTTCAAACCACTATTTAAAATATTTGCTTCTATAGTGATAACAAACGCCAACGATATAGCCAAAAATTTATTCATAGTGTAGATATAATGGATATCCTATTCAGTCGTTGATGGTCTACTCAATATGATGTCAGATATTCATAGATATTAATCCATAAAGCGTTCGGTTTTCACGAATTATCTACTGTTACTTATCAATATGTTAAATGATGCTTTTGAATATAATCTCTTGAATAATAGCAAATAGCAATGCAGAATGTCGCAGTAAATAGCCGAGGGATATGTTCCGCTGCAATCTGTTCGTGTTGTTTGAACATTTATCTACGGCTTGTTTGAAATTTGATATTATTATTGTCATTTCTGAAGTTATAATCCTTCAGGATAAAAATATGATAAACATACCTTTATAATGATTGATAAAATTCACTCGTAAATGTTTCCTGCAAATACTTGTATAAAACCTAACAAATAAAACTAAGTTGATAAAATTACCTTCAATTAGAAATATGGGCAAATTGTGAACATCAAGAGAAAGTAGGTTACATACTCTACACTTCTGTTACGAAAATAAGTGTGCTGTCTCCAATACTCGTTGACATATCTTTACCTCAACGAACGCTGTGAACACTCTTCACCGGTAAACTTGTGTATTTTTGTATATATTTTAAGCACACACACACACACATCTGTATATATATATATATATATATATATATATATATATATATATATATATATATAGCTGTTATCTTTATTAGTTGTCAGTTAAAATAAAGAGTGATGTTTTTGAAACTTTAAGATCGACAAAAAGTAAAGGAACAGAAGTGCTTTACGTTACATGATATACTTCATCGGGAATCATTAATAGAGCTATTATTTCATGTAGAAAGCTAGAAACACAATTGAGAACTGAAATGGGAATAATAATATAAGATATTCTTAGAAATAAAATAGCAAAATTAGACGTTAGACACAGGAGATGCCATATATTTTCCTGGCAGTTTATAGTGATCCCCAGTAAGCAATAATCTATGTTGCTAAAGCATTTTGTAATTCTATTGAATTCTATGGTAAGGCAAATGACATTAGATAATCTACGATTTTAACTTTACACGAAAACATCACATTGGTTCATAAACGTGTAAGAAAGGCGTTAGATTACATTTTATAGTAGATTTATATATTTAAGTATTACAACTATTTAAATGTGAACCCTGAATGTACATGACAATATCAATCATTGTTACATGCAAGTACTATTTGTTCAATTTTTATTACAAAAACGTAACTGATTTTATTCATTTCAAATAAACTCAGGAACCTGTCATGCGATATTAATTTAATCTACGTCCTGTCTTCAAATCTGCTGGGGTAAAATTTTATTTCCGTTTAGTATTGGATTCGATTTGATCAATTAATAAATGTATTTCCCATGGTGATACTCCTCCTGGGAGGAATAGTAACCCTTAAATATTTTAAACAGACAAATAAGTGTTGTGTACAGAGCCATAGTAACTCTTATACGTATATCGTATTAACTAATTAAACATAAAATGATAATAAGATTCAATTGTTGTTCTACTGGCAAATTTAATAGTCCCAAACCGATCAGCAATTATTGATAAAGCAGAATAGGTATCGACTTAGGGTTAACGTTTTTATTGCAATATGATTATTATTGTGTAAATATATACTGATATAGTTGAGAAATCTAGTTGTTCGAAAGTCTTGTTGGATATATACTGTTGTGTTTGGAGAGAATTTTCTTTTTGTGCCTTATAATTTAACACACTCACAGGTAAAATTTCCACTTATTTCTTATTCTTATTTTCCAAAAATTTTCGTTGAGTCTTGCAACCTTTTCAATTGTAAGTAACAGTAGATAATTCGTGAAAACTGAACACTTTATGGATTAATTTACTATTTAATAAACAATACACATATAAACCTTTATTACAATCACATTATTTCGCTGGGTATAAAATTCGAAAGATATACCGATACGACCATGACTTTAAATTGTACTGACGACTGTTAGCTAGCAAAATATTTGTTTCATGTTAGTTGATGAAATAACATTTAAAAGTCAATGATTAAGCCGCATGGGCTAAAATTTAACGGTGTCATTAGGCAGGGATGAACCAATATTTGTTTTTAGACTCTCATATACATTTGGATGTTATATTCCTGAAATGGGAATATAAAATCAAAATATGTTTTCTATTTACAATAGGAAAAACACAAATTATACATCTAGTTTTTGCTTAAAAAGCGCTACAAGTAATTGAAACACAAACACGTTTTGAAGACACACAAATACGCATTCATATATATGTGAATTATTTCTTTTAGTTTACGAGTAATCACAAAATTGAGATAGTACTAGGTATTTTGACTATTCCTTATGTTCTTGCTGTCCTATTCCTTCACATTAACAAATGGGACGAAATAAATAGCAAATGTTTGAAACTTTGTGAAATTTATGATATCAAGCAATGGAAATGGCATGCCCTGCTTACGATTCAATTCTTTATTGCTTTCGAGCTACTAGAATTCTGTAGTCGACTTCTACTGGGCTTGAAAATGAATAACGAATAATGTATAATTTATTAATAACTTCTGCCATCGTCCACTATCGTCCTGCTAGAATACCGACAGCGTCTAACCAGATATGAGTGGCATAGTATCAATTTAAATAAGGCCAACTACAGCTCAGCATGTGATTCCGTCAAGCGTCTGGGAGAGTGTCAAGGCACACACGATACATATTCATCAAAATTTGAAAGAGGAAATACATGTGGTATTCTGACAGACAGCAAGACTTTAGATGTAAACCATAAGAAATTTCATCGTGTACGAAAACATTAGACCGATATTTCGAATGAGAAAACTCTTTTTATTTTAATGTAGTAATATATGTACTAGGTTCGGAAATAAAATATTTAACTGAACACTAATGCATTTCGCTGTATATTAAAGTAGGTGTTATCCTATATACTTATATGTATATATATATATATATATATATATATATATATATATATACCGGAGTAAGCACATGAAATGTATATATATATATATATATATATATATATATATATATATATATATATATATATATATATATATATATATTGGTACGACTAAAATCTGAGTTAAAAATTTATATATCTATACATTTATCATGTCTTTTCTCTCAGAAATAGTCATTTCTCTTGCATTATATCTAATTTAATTTACTGTCTTTGCTACTTTATCGTCCCTCAGCTCTAAGTCAACTGTAATCGAGGGTCTATATTATCTAATATGTAATTTCTTTATGAAACAATAGTGTATGGTTTAAGAGAAATTTGATTGGCTATTTTGGCTGACTCAGCGACTGCGCAGACGATCACTTGCTATTTAGCTGTATTTTTTTTTTTTCAGTTTGCTGTAGGTGGTTGTGGACATATAGATAAGATCTATGAAAGAGTAAATTCATTCATTTAACCAGTGTCTTGTCTCTTTGAAATGTATCTATCCGTAGTCCTCTTTTATTTATAATGGCTCTATTGTTGTAGAGGAAGCATTTGAAATTCCTATATAACCGAAACATTCAGTGTTAGATCTAATATACTGTTAGCTGTTTCTTTACCACGCGTGCTGTAGTCTTGTGTCTAGATTTGTTTCATTAACTCTCTCTTCTAAATCTTTTGTCTTGTATTCATCTTTGTCTTCGTTGCCCTTTTTTTAAGAAAGTAACAACATATAGTATTTAAAGTAGATTATACTCTAACTATCGATCCTCATTTAGTTTTACGCATAACACAATCTGACATGCCAATTAACTATCCCCCATAAATTCCATAAAAAAACGATCAATCCATGTGCCGTGTCAATAATCCTAAACGTGGTATATCAAGCATGAGACGAATATGGATTTTGTATTTCATAAGGTTCTGTATCTCCTTAAATCATTAAAAAAAGAAACAATTGTAAACAGATTTCATGAAATCTAGACAACATCTATAATTACCTCAGTACATTACGCATCTTTATTTTCACAGCCATATCAATGTCCCGTACATATTTTTTTAAAAAATTAACCATCCGCTTCATTTTCTACGTAAATGCAATACGGTTCATCCCTCGAACACTATTTTGTTTTATAACTGTATGACTATATCTGCAAATCACATGTTCACGATATCCGTTGCAAACTTTGCACTCAATGCAAAACTTCATATATAATTCCTTCATATATAATTCTTTGACTCCTATATAATTCCTTATCTGTTTTCTCCCATTTTCTTAAACAGTTTCTTCGTTTCCTAAATCGCTTCTAGTTTCTTTATGCAAATACCAGAATCTGACATCTCTTCATGAGTCTCATTATTCTCCCTATCGTCATTTGATAGAGTTATTTCATGGATTCCTAAGTGATGCAGAAATTAATGGATCATTTTATATGCTAGTTTGCTCTCTCGCTGCTATGAATCCTTAACAATCTGTGAGCTGATTAAGATAACCACTTGCTGTTATTTTCTTTTTACTTCGTCAATTACGTTCACATGTCCTCTCTAATATAAATCACCGCTTCTAGTAATTCTATACCAATAGTGTATTGCTCATGCAAAAAGCGTATCGCATGAAATGCAATACTGCACGCACTCGCTTAATTGTAAATAAATGCTTAATGATTAGCAAGATTTAGAGGAAAGAAAAAACAACTTCACAGAATTGCTCAGTTTCATGAAATATTCAATTCTCTTTGAGCATGCAATAACCAACGTATAAATCAGAAGAGGCCACCAAAGAAACTAAATCGAATTAAAACGTTTGTTTTTACCAAACTGAATGATGCGTCAACAGATGAACCTACTGCATTTGAAAGGCATGAACAACAAAAAGAACCGATTTATTTCACATTAGATTCTATTGTAACTGACCAGAAAAATACAAAACGATAAAAAGCCGCAAAACTAAAGAAAATATATGCAAGTAAAAGTGTATATGTGGTTAAGACTCACTTTGGAACAACGTGGTATCGGTTTCAGTCTCAATATGCCGGGTCAAATGTTTTTGCTTTAAACTTCGACTTCATTAAGAAGAGCATGAGTTGCAAGGGAATTTGCGCAGAATTATTGATACACTCACATATCCACTCACTAATACCGGGACTAACACACACAAAAGCATTACATTTTTGCTGTGTGTGTGTGTGCGTATCTGTGATTATTTGCAAAAATCGGCATTTATATTGGGGCAATTCAGCAGTTCGACAATAACCGTTAAAATCGGTAATAGGCAGAGATATATACCAAGGAAAATACGATCGTTTCAAAGTGGTGCCTCAGCAAGAACGTAGTCCATAAAATAAACAAATAAGGAAATACTGAGCGAAAGAATTGTGACAAAATAACGAGTAACGTTTCTTTCTACGCTCAGATGTAAAATGTTTAATTCTCCTACTTTCATAAAGAAACATCTATTGTCTGAGGCTGAAGTACGTTGCCTATATAAGTATTGTTAAAATTGTGCTTATTTATCTATCTCTCTATCTGTCTCCGCCTCTCTCCCTCTCTCTCTCTTCCTATATATATATATATATATATATATATATATATATATATATATATATATATATGCATACATATGTATTTGTATGTATATATGTAAGAATTTATAAATGCCTATGCACACACATATACACACAAATTTATATTCATATATATATTCGAGAAAAAGCTAATGTCCTCAGAAATATCTAGGATTCCCTACGGATTACCTTCCTCATAATTTTAGAGCGTTGAGTCCATTTATCTAATACACTAGTATTTGCGGGAAGGTGTAGCGGAAACTATAATAGATTCCAAATGTCACAATGTAATAAATAGCAGTGTTGCAGGAGGGATATTAACTGCTATAATGAATCGTTTTATTGCTCATGTAATTTCTAGGTCTTCGGAATTAGCAATTAATGATAATTCCTCCCAAGCAAAATTAATACCAGTTTCGGAAAAATTAAGAGATAGATCTGAATACAAAACATCACACATTTCCTTCATATTAGAGTTGCTAATTATTGAGTGATAATAGCTTTGTTGAATACATTATAGTAACTGAATTGATTGAAATACGCATACGATATAATGCTGAAAATATAAGATGATGATACTTTAGTGTACCTGATTGACCTCTTCGTTGGAATGCATTTCTTGAAAAAAAAAAGTATCTCATAGTGATAGCTGATAGTAATATAACAACTGATCTCTGATTAATATTTCCCCTCCTTAAATTACGTGTTACTGAGTTCAACCGCACTTTTATGAAATCTACAAACTCTTCCACAAACATATATAAAACCCCAACCAACGATGTAAGGAAGACTATCTTCGCCCAAGAATAATTACCATGCGATTTTGTAGTTAAATTTTGGAATAGATCGGCAGTAGTAAACTGCGCAAGTATCTCATGATGTTTGCAACAATCGGTAAAGAGTGTGTTAAAGTCTTCCGGCGGACGTTCAAAATTTGCCCTACCATTTCATTTGCTCTTAATTATGAGTAAGCAAGATCAATTCAGAGAATCAAATACAGCTCATTGAATATATACATTTGAGGAGATTAGATATATATATTAAGAATATATACATTTGAAGGGATTAGGTACACACACACACACACACACACACACACACACACACACACACACACACACACACACACACACACACACACACACACACACACACACACACATACATACATATATATATCTATATATATATATATATATACCGGTGATAAATATAAGAAATAGTGATAGATAAAATACATACTTAAATAAATATTAAAATGCATGGGTACAGACAGCATACGAAGTGAACCTATAAACACACACAAGCACACACACACACACACACACACACACACACACACACACAAATGTTTCACAGATGGCCACAAAATTATCAACAGAAATGACAGCGGCAGTGGTGCTGACAACGACGGCACTAACGGCAACTACCACGATGGCAACACCGTGGGCGAACAAACAAATAGATAGTGCCTGTGTTTATTTGACTTCCAAAAGTGACCATAATGAAATGCATCAATATCTGTTTCAACACACGATTTCACATCAGGAATCTTGCAACACAAATTAATAAACATGTGTGTATATATATATATATATATATATATATATATATATATATATATATATATATATATATATATATATATATATATATATATATATATATATATATATGTGTATGTATGTATGTAAATGTGTGCGCACGTGTTTCTGCGTGTGCATATATGTGTATTCGCTGGTATACTTGCAGTCGGATTACAAATAAATTCTATCTACCTTATTTCAGTTCATTGTTAAAATAACTGTATACTCCATAGTGCGTAGTAATATAAAAAATTTTAACCAATATATATAATTCATTTTTAAAACTTATAAATACATGACGATTAATTACCAGTGAGTTCACTGGTAATTAATACCCGTTTTTTGTTTGTTTACAATATTGACAACATAGGTGCAGAAGTGGCTGTGGTAAGTGACTTGCTTATCAACCACATGGTTCTGGGTTCAGTCACACTGCGTGGCAACTTGGGCAGGTGTCTTCTACTATAGCCTCGGGCCGACCAAAGCCTTGTGAGTGGATTTGGTAGACGGAAAATGAAAGAAGCCCGTCGTATATATGTACTTAATTCAACTGAATCTTAATTATATTTTATGTGTGTATGTGTGATTGTGTGTGTATGTGTGTGAGTGTATGTGTGTGTGTGTGTGTGTGAATACATGTACTGCATGTGTGTGTAGCTGTGTGCGTATAGGGTTTATGTAGAAATCACGGTACGTACATACAGGCTTACTCTTTTACTTTCATTGTCCGTTTTCCATACTTTTTATAGGGGAATTTTATTAATATAACTTGTCACCCATGCTTTTATAGGATTTCATTCTCCTTTTCTTCCTCTTTATGTGTTATGCTTGCTATTCCACGTTTTTAATTTATGACTCACTTCTGTGCACGCTTTAAAATCGATATTCTAAAAATGGTCGAAAATGTAAGTCCTCAAGTTATTACCTGTAACTTTGCTCGTAATTAGGTTGATGGATAGTCTAATTTAACCATTTGTAACTGTCAACCCGGCTTATTCTCTTTCATTTTCAATGAAGATACATCTCGTTCTCTTCCCTCGTCTATATTTTCATCTCATTTCCCATTACGTCCCAGTTATTTATCTGTATCAGTCGCTTTGTAATTAATATCACTTGACAAAACAGCAACACATAGATTGTCAATGGGAAACAATGTTGAATTAATTTCTGTAGTGTTAATTCATGTATATCTCGTTACAGTAAATTTTGTTCAACAAAAGCATGAATGGTCGTTCTGCTAATAAAAATGTGCTGTCGTATGCCTTTGCATTTAGCATAGCCACACCGCGCATGATGTCATGCTGTTTACATTGCCATTTAACGAATTTTACGGTTGAGGATAGATTGAAAGAGAAAAGCACATTGACAGTACGTTTACCTAACAAATTTTAAGGTGGCGAATAGCTTGAATATAGAATAATTTCAGTGAAGCTGGTTAGTGCACATTTTGCTAGCTGTAGAATGAAGCATGAGTAATGCAATTTTCGAAACAACGAATAACGAAGGAAAATAAATCAAACGATACCCCGGGAGAAAAATAGATGAACGAATCTATTTGCACATTAGAATTCAGGTAGTTCAATGAAGTTGAAATCTGAATGGCCAAAAATAATATATAATATATGTAACAAAATAAAAGAATTCCAGCCTGCAGTTCAGATTGTGTGGATTTGCGCCCTACAGAAAAATGTGACATTCTGTTTGATTTTGTTTACTTACCCACTAACAGAAGTGAATATTGTGTGAAAGAAGAAATAAAACAGAATATATTAGAATTCGTTCTTCTTTTTATTAATCTGTAAACGTTTCTTTTCTTTTGATTAAAGCTGCCGAATTATCTGTTAAAAAATTCAGTTAACAGTCTTTATTTAATATACTTGACAAAGTTATCAAATAACGTCATGACTTACAAAGTCAAAATCTGATTTCAGAAATGAAGTTACCATCACAGAATACAAGCAAATATAAATGTAAGATGGCGTTCCATTTAAAAATATCAATCAACTCTTTCAATTGCATTAATAAAAAGATTTAAAGTGAATGTTATTTGCTGTTGTTATGTTCTGTAACCAACAAAAATGTACTTTTTGTCTATTATACATATGCCACTAATAATTAAGACAATTTTATAACTACATTTCAGTGGAAAAAATATGCAATTTGGCCGGCATAATTCACTATGAATTTTGGTCCTGAAAATGTTTCGCAGGAATATATCTCATTGAATGATAATGGGCTATTAAGGTGTATTAATACAATATTACAAATTACGAATCACGTTCGGTTAGGATTAGTCACTGGAAGGTTTCATGTATACCATGTTATTAAAAACGGAAAGCATGATTAAACGGTTATCTTAAATAAAGGTTACTTGGTCATGTCTGATGATTGTTTAATCTATTTGCCCTTTCCGAAGAACATGATTTATAAGTAACTATCAGGTACCTTTGATTTGCCAAACGCAGTTCGTAATTTATAATATTCTCTCTCTCTCTCTCTCTCTCTCTCTCTCTATATATATATATATATATATATATATATATATATATATATATATATATATATGTATATGTATATAGGCAAAAATAAGTTCAAAAGTGAACAGTTCATACTTTTTGTGAGGTCCGAAAAGAGAGAAAGAATGATTTCTAATAAAGATCCATCGTATTTATAAAAAGCAACCAGAGCAAGTAATAAGAATATGAAAATAGTAGTTGAAAGATATCGTTATAGGTATAAATATAGATGCAGAGGAAAAAAAAAGCAAAGAGAATTTAATGTATGTATATTTTTACTTTAATATTGTAACTTTTTATCTAACATAGTCTTACCTATCGCTTTTTAGCCGCGTGTAATATATATATATATATATATATATATATATATATATATATATATATATATATATATATATATATATATATATATATGTGTGTGTGTATATATATATATGTATATATATATTCGTTTTTCAATATTAATATGTATATGTATAACTCCGTAGGGTTTTTTATACTAGTCCACCTGTTACGTTATATTCTACTATAAACACGTGGCCCTGTTTATGATACTTTGTATTGACCTGTTACCATTTTTTAAAACATTACCGTTAGCCTTTCATTCGTATTTCTTGGTTATAGTTTACCACGCATATAGACATGCATACACATTGATGCGTCTGTCTTTTGTCTCTCTTTCGTCTCTCTTACTATTATTATTACTGTTATTTTTCCCCTTTTACAACTTACTTGTAAATATCCGATTTTTTCCGTATTACCTCATTTGGACTCTCCCTTTTTGTATCTTATTTTAATTTACTTTATTTTATTATAGGTTTGTTCATGTCTTTACAAAAATTCCTCACACTGATGAAAATGACAATGCAAAAATTTAATTATAATTCCTATGGTTATATTTTTTTCTTACATATTTCTATTGTCCTTTGAAACGCGCGTATTTATCGAATCCTATTTTGTGTTAAATCTAAGTTTGATTCAACATCTTTTTGTCCTCCATTTTTCTATAATTGTTTATTGTATATTTATACCTATTACGATATTTTCAAGTAATATATATATATATATATATATATATATATATATATATATATATATATATATATATATATATATATATGTATATATATAATGTAGGTACAGGCAATGAAAGAGACAGAGGCAGATACGTGATGGGTTCATATTGGTACATGTAAATTATATCGTTTAATGTGAACCGAATATATAAAAACGGAACGATTATCTAGCAGTCAGAAAATGTTGAACATGAAACGAACTCTGCAAATAAGTGCTACTCATAAGTAACATATGATCAAATAAGAATCTCTGATTAGATTTCCAATTCAAAACCCAGATTTCTTATTTCGTGAATACAGCATTTTGTCAACATGGTATGCGCCAGGTTACTTTTCTCATATTTTCTACATATTCTTTAAGGACACTACAACATATTACTTCAGTAATTTAATCACATGGTCTTTAATCATCAGTGAATTCTGTAAGCAAAGCGCTAAAAAGAATTTTCTACTTAATATTTACATGTATTTGTGCGCTTCGAGATCCAATTCCAAAAAAGAATTTTTCACACGCATAGACTCACGCAAAAAATACACACACACACACACACACACACACACACACGCGCGCGCGCGCGCGCGCACACATAGATACGCATACATATATATATATGTATGCATGTATATATATATGTATATATATGAATATTATATACATACATGCGTTTGCTTGTATGCGTGTGTGATTTAATGCTTTTTATCATCAATTAATTTAGTCGCTTGATTTGTTATGAAATATGTATACTTATATTATACATTACTTTGAATGAAAACTTATGTAGATTATTATTATTAATAAACATCATATTCAACAATCAATAATAAAGACTCTGTTATATCTCACCATCTACCATGCTATTTAATAAATGTCTGAAGCAATTTATTAAAAATGAGAAATAGATAAATGGGTAATTAGCACGTTGAATTAACAAATTCGAGTCATTATGAAAATAGATCATTTTGATTGCAATGAGTCATTTAATTTTAATCAGTTATTTAATCTAGAAATGATTAATATTCTGTGAAACTTATGTAATTTTTGATTTAATTGTATTTAGTTTTATTTATCGAAACTTTAAAAGTGAAACAGTAAAGTACGAACAACAATATTGTTAACTGTTTCTCTGCAGAATAAACTGAAGTATTGATCACCGTTGGATTTCTTCAACCCGAATAATTTTTAAAATTAGATTTTATTGCTACTTTCAGCCTGTATTTTTCTGGTGTGGCTTAGAGTCATTTCTTTATTCTATTCTTATGGTTTGGCTAAAGAAAAGATTTGTACTGCTTGTTCAAATTCTCTGTGAGGAATATATAGTTTAGCAAAAGCAAATTTGATATTTACCTCCATAACGGTACTATGCTTAAATAGGTCGAATGGCGTTGCAGTTAAATAGACAAAATAGATATATAGCAATTGTCGCCCCAACTTCTTAGTTACCACTAAACTAGTGAGGGGGCATTCTACTGAATCTCGAGAGAATACATAGACTTTATTTATTTATTATTTATTTTTATTTCGGTAATCATTACGTATTGACTTATTCAGGAATTTGTAAGGTTGCTTTGTATTTATTTGGCGTCTCATTGATTAGAGTGCAATATCGCATCCAAATAAGTAAGAAAGTAATAGAAAAGAAAAATTACTTTTGGCTAAGCTAAGAAGTGGAGACGAAGGTGTAGAAGTATCAGTGAGAAGATAATTGTATTAGAAGAAAGAGATTCTAAGGCTTTGCAAATTTTGACAGTATATCTTAATAAAGCCTCGGAATAAAAATAGAAAAATGTAAGAACAAAAGAATGAATGGATAAAATTCTGTGGTGTCGACGAATACTTAATCTGCTTGTATGAGAGTTGTAATCCAATACTTGCTAGAGATTTTATTGCATAGAACTGTCTCTCCGTCAATCACGGTATAGAATGGATGGGGTAATTGTTGAGAAAACGTCCTATAAAGCGAGAATTCCAATAAATAAAATCGAATTCGCCGGAAGAAATATCACCTAAGGGAAAGAATAAAGTGGTTTTCGTTGGTTTCACATTTCATTGAGTGGTTATACATTATTGTTTATTCTTTTTAGTAAAGTAATTTCAATTCCTAAAAGAAAAACGCGAATATGATATAGCAAAACAAAATACCTTTCCTCAGTTTTATCAGTTGAATGAAATAAATTCAAATATAAACTTATGTTTGTTTGTGTATGAAATTCAAGTATTTTTATATGTGAATTTCTTTTCATTTCATTCACTCCAAGTAAGTTTAAACAGACAGATTTATTAACCATTCTAAATATCCTTTTATAGCATGTGAAAGGCTAGAAAAGTTTAACGTTTAATAACTATCTGTAAAGGAAAATATACAAAACTGAAATGAACGGACACTTAAATACAATGCACACATCAGATAATTTGCGAACGTCTGAAACTGTATGTCTTAAGCAATGTGGGTATGAATTAATTTCTTGAAAAACATAAGAATATAACTTCATAAATTTAATTGTATTTTCATGCAAATGTATGAATGTGTTTCTACTTCACTTAATTAAGGGTGTATGGCTATGTGAAAGTGAATGAGTCTGTCAAGTGCTAATAATAGTTCGGGACAATTAAAAATGAATATATCATTTTCCCCATTCTCGTAAGTTCCTAATTGAACGTCGAACATGCAGCATTAGATATGTGCACAAATATGTATATATATTCAAACTCATACGAACGACTGCATATGCATTTAAGTACGTGTGATTAAGCGTGTGTATGTTAGCTGTGTGTGTATGTATTAGCGTGCTTGCATATGTATATAAATATGTAGGCGTACCTGCGTGCGCGTGTATGCATGTATAGATGTGTATGTGATGATTTTAATTTGTATTCATCTTATTCAAATTCCTGCTATGCTATATTACAGTGCTGAAGGCATGTATAATATATTTATAAATATATTCATAAATGAAAAATATGAAAGCGAACACATTTAACTACAATTTTGTAATAAGTTTTTACAGACGCATTACACAAAATATTTCTTTGTATTTATGATTGATATTCAAACTACCAAATGATGTCCAACAAAGTAAAACCCAAATACATTAGTTTGCATTTTAGATATTATTTCCAGTTATAACAATTGTCAGACACTCTCACACATTCACTCTCAGACACTCTCATAGGTGCATATTCGCACATATAAAATTGTACATATATTCACATATTCGCACACGAAACGTGCAAACACACATACATACACATTTCAATGCATTCAAAACAATATTATTCTATGACTGGAATCATTTAAATAAAATCTTTATATTCTTATCCACAGGAAGAAAATTTATTTGCGCTGTAATGTGAAATTTTGGATAAACTCGTATTTTATGAAAGACTTTAATTATCATTCAGCAAAAGAAAAAAAAAAAAGAAAAAGTTGTTTTAATTATTTGAAGACAATTTTAATAATACTTTCGATTATAGAAACAAAGCCCGACATTTTGTTTGGTAATGGTGGGGAGGCTAGTCGATCGCATCGATTCTAGTGCTCAGCTGGTACTTATATACCGATCCCTAGAAGATAAAACGCAAAGTCGATGTTGGTGGAATTTCAACTCAGAATGTAAAGACAGACGAAATGCCGTTATGACCTTTATCTAGAGTGCTAACAATTCTGACAGCTCGCTGCCTTACATAAATGGTTTCAAGTTTTGGCAGAAGGACAGCAAATTCAATAGGAGGAATTCAGCTGATTACATTGACGTTAGTTTCGCAGTCTTGACGATTCTAGAAATAAAATACCAAACTATTCCACTATATCTTTGATTATTCTAATGATTTAAACACACGGGAGCTCAACGAGGACGAAAACTCGTCAGAGCTCTACAATAGGACATGGAGGCTCGGTCATTAACAGAGATGTTAAGATATTATCAACACATAAAACAGACGTGACACTTAGATTACAGAGCCCACACACAGAAAAACACAGACGGAGCCTCAGCAGAAAACATGAATGGAATGATAACACCCCTCCACTCCACTACATTATTCAATATGACGACTGAAGGTAGAATAGAAGAAGAAAAGTAAAATACACAGATACAAAATGAATGTATGACACATAAAGCCATATACACACACACAACACTCAAGCACATACTAAACACGGACTGAAAAAGAAGAATAAACGAATAAAAATAATGTTGCAATGAAACTGATATACACGTACGTAAAACACACATGCTAAATACATAGGCACGCGCGCAAACATACATAGATATCAACGCCAACTCTGGAAGAGATAAGCATATGTACCGCACAAAGACAGGGCTAACCAGAACAAAAAGAGACATGTAGGACATAAAGTCGTTGTAGTGCTCACAAAATGTGCAACGAAAGAGCTTTGACAAAGAAACACAAATAATAAGAATAATAAAGCTTAAATAAAGACCAAACATTGTATTGGCAAAATATGACAATTCTCACGTAAGCAATAAAATTGCCCATCAAAAGTTCCGCACACCGGCTGACATCAGGAGTGAATGCTCACTATTTTGGAGCCGTCTCCTCCAAAGCTTTGAGGCACATCGGCTCCTATTTCCTACTTGATCAACTAACAAGTATTTAACCATCGACATTCGAACTTAAGTCCTTCAACTCTTAAATCCTTCCTCAGCCACATTACAAGTGTGACGTCATACAAGTATGGCCTGCGATAAATAAAATTCACGACTTTCCTTCTACGCTTCACTGCTCCTTCACCCCACTCCTCATCACTTCCGTAATCCTTTCATCATCCATATTCAGGAATACTAATATTTGTCGATCGCAGCTGTTGACTGGATTTCTTGCAACATGGTATTAGTTCGATGATAATTCACAACGACTGATCACAGCCATGCACCACGGCTGTTTCCAATACGTCAAACTTTTGCGGGAAGGTGTACAGCAATCATTAGCTTTGTAGAACTACATCGTCTTTCCTAAACTGAGTATCATCAATGTTGTCCTCATTTACATTATATACATTATATCCCTAGAAGCCCTAACATCAAACAAGCTTACTATGGAACTAAATACGAAAACATACCTATTTCTCTATCATAAATTGTTTATCAATCAAGAATAAAACAAGATAAGGGTGAAAATATAATTACACACTCAAAGATACATTGAATACAAGCATATTTCAAGTATCATTGGAGCCGATAATATTTAAGCTCGTATCCTTTGTGTGGTACTCCACGTTATGGACATATTTTTTGCACAAATGGCGTTATATCAGCAATTTCCCGAATTTGGAAACGGGTGTAAAGATTTTTTACATTCTGGAATAAATAATAACATTACATAGATGAATTCCTGGTTTATATATACATGCACACACAGACACATATATAGATATTAGCGCGTGAAAATATAGTAAACGTGTGCGTATATATATATGGGGGATGCGTGTGCATATAGAACAAGTGTAAATATAATTTATCTGTTCGATGGGTTTATAATCTCTTATTTACTAACAATATTGAAATAGATGTAGTCACAGTAACGAGTGAAAGTGGATCTATTAGAACAGATACACATTTCTAGAACTGGAACAATTGATTCCACATACTACATCCAATCTCAAATGGGTTTGTGAAAGATTTATTACACTATAGCGTTGTTTGATACGATGTCTGTTCAATAAACCAGCTCCTATATTTGTACACCAATTTAGATACGTAGCTGCTCCAATTCGTAATCAGAAACGAACGTATACGCGTTTATACGCACATGCATGCATGCATACATAGATACATGCATACATATATTCATACCTGTATACATACATACATGTATACATACATATATGCACGCACACACACACATATATATATATATGCATGTATATATATATATATATATATATATATATATATATATATATATATATATATGTATATGTATATATATATATATATATATATATATATATATATATATATATACATATATATATATATATATATATATATATATATATATATATATATATATATATATATATATATATGTATATATATGTGTGTGTGTGTGTGAGTGTGTGTGTTAGTGTATATGTATGTATTATAAGGGTTATCTATCTGCTTAGTTATAGATCTCTTTCTCTATATATATACATCTATATGTGCATATCTCTCAACCGACATACCTACCTACCTGTCTGTCTGTCTGTCTGTCTGTCCGTCTGTCTGTCTCTCCCTCTGTATATATATATATATATATACATATATATATATATATATATATATGTATGTGTGTGTATGTCCGTGTGTATGAGCACTTTGGCTATATATTCAGGAAGTTTGCTTTGTAGACTGGAGACCTGAGGTTCGATGTCACATTGCGTTATCTTGCGAAAATGCCATTTCGTTTTCCTTTGCTCGAACTATACACTATGAGAGACACTGGATAGACAGATACAGAATAGAAACTCGGCGGACTGACTCAACATGTAATTTGAAAGACAAATGTTTATTATCCACTCTGTTACGGACATTTTGCTTCAGATTGCCGTTACGTATATACGTCTGCTTGGAATGCTCACGACATGCATATCAACTATGGAGCAGATAATGTGAATACTTTGATAACAGAATCCGCATCGTCGTGCAAGATATATGTATAGATACATACCTACATATACACACACACACACACACACACACACACACACACACACACACACACACACACACACATATATATATATATATATATATATATATCGGCGTAAAATTGTAGGGATCTTTTGGAAGTTCTCTAATAAGGATTTATCTACGAATTGTCCGCTTATGTTTTTGCTAAATCTTTGAAATATATGTCTGGTGTGTAAGTTTGTGTGTATGTGTGTGTGTGTGTGTTTGTATATGCCGTGTGCGCGTGGGCGCGTATGCACGTATGTATGTATATTTTTATGCATAGTTAAACATCCGAGACAGTTTCGTTTATTTGAATTTCATTTTCTTTTTTATTCCTTCGGTGTTTTTTTTTACTCTTTATTACCTCTTTATTACTCACCATTACGTCCTCACATTCAGAATTTATTACATTGTATAATGAATTTCTGTGCTCCTCTAATGAGGGTCTTAAGTTCATGGTAGTAAGTCTCAGGTCCATAGATGCCGGAAGGCATATTACTTCGCGTTGAATTATTCCTCCTAGTTGTTAACAAGTGCAGGGTTTGGTATAGCATAGAATGTTCTGCAGTCGAGACAGGAGTCTTTTACTCTTCATTTCGCTCAATAAACAATCACAACGGTCTGGGAATCGAAACCGCGATCCTCTGACCACGAGTTCGCTGCCCTAACCACTGGGCCATTGCGCCTCCACATTATTATTATTATTATTATTATTATTAATATTATTATTATTATTAATAATATTAATAATGATAATTATAATAATAATAATGATGATAATAATATTTTTTTAAAATTTGGCACCAGGCCAACATTCTGCTGTTAGAAATATTAGAAAAGCCACTGTTACAATGAATGATTGCATGAGTGACAAGGAAAGAAAAAGGGACAGGATAATTAATTGGAAAGAGAAAAACATTTTCAACTCATGTAAGAAA
>NC_142935.1:18146009-18176009 GCF_046866305.1 Octopus bimaculoides
CAGTATTTGTCTACGACTGCTCGCAGCAACATAGTTGTACGCTGACAATTTAGAAACTGCTTGCAACCTTATGCATTACTGCGACTGCATGTATGCATAAATACAAACAAAAATACCCTGTTGTTGATGAAGGAGCCTTGGATCTAGTTTAGAAACTGGTTCTTTCTCTAGTCGCAAAAAAATCTTCAAATAAACAGAATAATGACATATATATATATATATATATATATATATATATATATCTACACACACACATGTAAATATATACATGCATACATATATATGTATGTGTGCTTGTGTGCGTGTGTTTATTTTATACGTAATCTCTTTATATACATATATGTAGGTATACGTGTGGCTGTGTAGTAAGAGGCTTTCTTCCCAAGAGGTGGTGCTCCAGCCTGACTGCAGTCAAATGACTGACACAAGTAAAATAATAAAAGAATATATATATTTATATATGCATATATATACTTGTATATATATATATATATATATATATATATATATATATATGTGTGTGTGTGTGTGTGTATATATATATATATATATATATATATATATATACTTATATATGTGTGTGCGTAAATATATGTATATGTGTATTTGCGTGGTTCCTAAGAAACACGAACTTGGTAACATTTCGTAGCAGATTTACGAGAATTTTTCTTTCTTTTCTTTTCCTGTTGTTTTAATTTCACTTTTGCTTTCTTCGTAAATTGTTGTGTAGAGGCGGTTATCTTTCATTTGTGGCTCGGATAAAATCCGCTATAACATAAACTATCATTATATAACAATGCTTAAAATGTTTTTGATCCTGGTATAAATTTTATATTTATGAAAGTACTGCACTCACCGAATTACAATACATTATTAAAGTAGGCGTGCTAAGATCACTTAAACATAGGCAAAGTAGGGAATTGAGGAGAAACAAAAAAAATCTTTCGGGTATTGGTACATCTTTTATTGAACATGTCAATTCTGCCAATTCAATGCCTTCATTTTATTGAACATAATGAAAAGAAAAAATGCCATGTTTAACATAATAATAGGTTTCTGTACATAGCGACGTGTTATTAAATATGATTGTTTGCGTTAACAGCGGCTTATTAGCTTTTTGCAGTTATAGAGTGATTCTGATGTCGTTATAATGAAGCATTAACAGGTGAGGACTACGTCTCCAGTCGTATCGCTTACTCAATTAGTTCATCAGAGCCAGAAGAAAAGTCATTTATGATGTTTTTTGAGGATATTTTATATATTCTCATTAGTACACAAGCACATTCGTATATGTATGTGTGGATATATACATATTATATATACTTAGATGTGTGTGTATGTGTGTGTGTATGTGTGTGTGTATACGTACATTATATATCAACATTTACATTTTAACCCTATTGTCACTAACTGTCTTTCTTCAAACAAACCTTAACTTTTATATATAATTTAGTAGTAGTAGTAGTAGTAGTAGTAGTAGTAGTAGTAGTAGTAGTAGTAATTATCGTAATAGGTTATCCATTATATTTACTGAACATCTTAAATTACTCGAGACAATATCGCAGGAACAAATATGTTGATCTGTCCCTGCTCTGTCCATATCTGTGCATGTGTGTGTGTGTGTATATATGTGTGTGCGTGTGTGTGTGTGTGTATATATGTGTGTGCGTGTGTGTTTGTGCGAACAGGTGAAAGATTGTGTGCGCAGTTATGCATACGGTTATGCTTATATACATACAATGCATGCATTCAAATATTTATCTATTTATCTATCTATCTATCTATCTATCCAACTATCTATCTATGTAGCTCTGTCTTTCACTCCCCTCCCCCTCCCTCTCCCTCTCTCTCTCTCTCTGTCTCTCTCTCTCTCTCTCTCTCTCTATATATATATATATATATAAGTATAATTAGTATTCATTTCTTTGATTTCGCGAATATATATCTTTTATTTCTTGCTTGTTGCATTCAAAGATAATCCAAATGCTTTATTAAACAATATATATAGAGAGAGAGAGAGAAAGAGAGAGAGAAAAAGAGGGGAGAGAGAGAGAGAGAGAGAGAGAGAGAGAGATGCTGATACAAAAACAGACAGAGAGACAGTGGTACAAAAACGGAGAGACAGAGAGAGAGAGATAGTGACAAAAAAAGATAGAGAGATAGAGAGAGAGAGTGTGAGGTGGGACAAAGTGAATATACAAGGGCAAACGGTTTACGGTACATATTCCACGTTTCTTGCACTGTGATATCAAGTACCGTTGTATCCTGCTTGGGTGGTAGACTTAACAAATAATCAGGTTCTACACCCCCACCCTGTCTTCGGTTGCTTCTACTCGATATCCCTCTGTTCAGGGCATTCTCAACAGCTTGTCGCTGGACGATGCCTTTTTTGCCTTCCCCTACCCACCACGAAATCTGTATAAAAATTCAGTCATTCTTCTACTCCGAGCAAAGTATAATTAGTATTCATTACTTTGATTTCGCGAATATATATCTTTTATTTTTTACTTGTTGCATTCAAAGATAATCCAAATGCTTTATTAAACAATATATTTTATAACTCAGTTTATTTTCCTTTCCTATGTTGTTGGCACTCCGTCGCTTACGACATCGAGGGTTCCAGTTGATCCGATCAACTGAACAGCATGCTCGTGAAATTAACGTGAAAGTGGCTGAGCACTCCACAGACACGTGCACCCTTAACGTAGTTCTCGGGGATATTCAGCGTGACACAATGTGACAAGGCTGACCCTTTGAATTACAGGCACAACAGAAACAGCAAGAAAGAGTGAGAGAAAGTTGTGGTGGCAGAGTACAGCAGGGTTCGCCACCATCCCCTGCCGGAGCCTCGTGGAGTTTTAGGTGTTTTCGCTCAATAAACACTCACAACGCCCGGTCAAGGCATCGAAACCGCGAGTCCGCTGCCCTAACCACTAGGCCATTGCGCCTCCACCCTTTCCTATGAGGGGAACAAAAACCCAAGAAGATTATGTTGTGGAATTATTGAATTAAGAAGAAAAACATGATTATTAATGTGTTTTGAAACTCGGAATTCAATTTCAGTTTGACACAGCGTCACAGTTAAATTATGGAGCAATTTTCATTATCGAGAACAAAGCAATTAAAACAACTTTCTATATTCGTTTCTAGGAAATATGTCAAGCACATTTCATGACATGCGTGTCGGTGATATTGTGTGAGCACGTAATTATATGTGTATAGATGTGTTTAGAAGGAAGACGTGTATATATATATATATATATATATATATATATATATATATATATATATATATATATATAAATTCAGTATTTTGGCAAACCAGCTTCGAAAATTAAAATCAAATGTTTATAATTATGTATTCGTATAAGTAGAGAAAAAAAAATGCAAAATGTGAGATAAATTTATCATGCTCAGAAGAATCTAAAAATTGATATGTATGTGTGTGTGTGTGTGTATTTTTGTGTGTGTGAGAGTGTATCTAATTCAAGTTGTATGTATATTTGTCTACATGTGATAAACTGAATTTACATGTAATTATGTACATACGTATCTATGTGTGCGTGTGTCTTTGTGCGCGTGTGCGTAGGTTTGTGCACGCGCAAGTGTGTGAAACGGTTAGATTTTATTTTGCTGGCCTTGAGGCAGCATTGCAGACTTTTGACAAACGGAACGAGAAACGTCTAGTTACTCTCAACCATGGCAACACAAATCTTGATGTCTCTGACATCATCCCATTTACGGGAGTAATAGATCTTGCTATCTATGACATCGTCTCATTTACATGAGTAAAAGATCTGAACTATCAAAGTCTGAGATAAACCACTTGAAGAAAAGCCTTTTTTGAAAATCCTTGGTCTTATTTTTTCGCCTGTTCTTTCTTGCCGTTCTAACATACACCAATTGCTATATCTGCTTCCCGTAAGATTGGATTATTGAATTGGTCAAATCTCACAATTCATCCTTGTATGTGGTACTGATATCACACATGGACACATGAACCATCCTCCCATCTGGACCTCCTCGACCGGAATCAGAAGTAAGTATCTAATATGATTGGTGCCACTCTTGCCTCAACTCTGCAAGGCTTATCACATCGGCATGATGTCACCGTTCTTATTCTTTCCTATCGTTGTTGCTACGGAATGGACTTCCTCTCTTAGTTACACATCATTTTGTGGAATTTAGCCAGACTGGAAACTCACAGCATCTTGATCCAAAATGCCGTTGTACTTCCACGAATAAAGAAATATTTCTAGGGTGGTGGATTTATTTCTCGAACTACCAGACTTTGAAACTCTCTTCCATCTCATTGCTTTCCTCCTCATGACCTCAAATCTTTCAAGTCTACAGCAAATTTATTTCTTTCGTCTTAATTTCTCCGTCTTCATAGTCCCTTTCATGAAATGGCCTCTCGGCTTAAAATTATATACATACAAATATATATATATGGAGAGAGAGAGAGAGAGTGTGTGTGTGTGTGTGTGTGTGTGTTAGAGGGAGAGTAAGAAAGAAACAAAAGAGCGCAATATATATTTTTTCTGGTTCAGTCATGAGACTAAATATATATTGTGTTTTTTTTAATGTTTCCATTCTCAATTGAATAATGTTGAACCATAGACACATACTTATGTATATATTTTTCCCCAGTTCCATTAATTGGATGTTCTATATATTTTATCCAGAACTATTGAGAGGGGTGAGAAAAAGAAGTTTAAGGAGAGAGAGAGAGAGAGAGAGAGAGAGAGAGAGAGAGAGAGAGAGAGAGAGAGAGAGAAAGAGAGCGAAAGACGAGGGAGAGAGATCAATTTCTTGGCAAATGTGGATCAATTTCAAAGCATACTGTCTCGGTGATGATGCTGGTAAATGTTAAACTTTATGCGCACATTTACATGCATGAAATCATTTTATATATATCCTATTAAAATCGAAAGATACATACAAATATTGAACACTTTAGTTAAAGATAAAACTTTAGAAGTGGCAGGTGAAAACCATGTGCAAAATCTATTAAGTGCTGATATGCAGTGATAGCAACAGTTTTTTTTATCTATTTTTTTTTCCAGTATCGATTTCTTATATTTTTACCAGATCGCATACTGATAGGATAAGGTATAGTCAATTTTAACAGTTAAAACTCGAGGCAAAGCTGTTTAGTGTTCGATTGTTTGAAGGTAAATAATTTAACGCTACATGTCTGACTCGAAGGAAGTGTATTATAAGTAGGGGCCTACATCCTGTCGAAATTAGTTCTTTATACACGTCTGAACATTGAATATTCATGTATTTATTCAGGGAGTATAAGTCAGCTCTAATATCAATTTGTTAAAATCGGAACTCATCCTTGGAACTGAAATGGAATGCGTTGCTATTTATGAGTGAAAAATTATCTCTTACAGATATGTACTTTTAGCCAGTAGTACACGGTATCGAGGTAACTGTCAGCGAGAAGCAGATACAGACTGACTATCACGCATATTACATTAGTTAAGACTTAATTATCGATTTACGTTATGCGAAATATATGCAATATGCAAATTCTCTACTCAACAGAATATAGTAATTTTACACTTGTGTTCTTGATGCTTTTGTTTAACACTAAACCATCCTTCAGAGAATAGACATTATAAACAAAGTCGTTTCAAGCCTAACCCTTCAAATCATATTGATTTCAAATTATAGCACAAGGCCTGCAATTTCAGGGAAAGTGTAAGTCGATCAGATCGACCGCCGTATTTCACCTGCTACTTATTTTATCCACACCGAAAAATGAATGTCAAAGGCGGAATTTCAATTCAGAACGTGAAGATGGACGAAATATCGCTAAACGTTTTACCCGGCGTGCTAATGATTCTGCCAGCTAACTACCCTCGACCATCCAATTCATATTTTCTAAGTGTATAATCATCATCTAACCATTTACTCGAGTATGACACGCCACTCGTTACTTTTCCCCGTTTTTTCTTTTGTTTTTGTAGAACGAAATTAGATTGTTTGATCATCAGAGAATTCCACCTAAGTGCGCACTTATATTTATTTAAAGGATTTCTCGCTATTATAACATTTTCCATTTGGTTCTACTACTCTCAGAAAGATTTACATATGCTTTTGTGTTACCAAAATTATGATTCCCTATACTTCAGTTTACGGCCCCTGTGAATGGAACAGATAATTATGCAAAATGATTGTGTATTTTAAATAGTCTCAAATTGTTTTTGTTTTTTTTTATTACTGATGTGTCTTGTTCCAGAAATCATAACTTTTGTTGCTAGTGATATTTCGTTTAAAAGGAAATGGACCCAGTCATTATTTCGGCATTCCCCACTAGTTACTTCTTGCACACTAAGTCTGTGTTTACTAGTTTATCACTTAGCCTGCGTTTATCAATGTGTCATAATAAATATGTAAATGGTATAAGAAAAACAGTGAGAATAAGCCATGTAAATCTGAGGTATTAACGTATCTTCTCGTATCATTAATTAAATAAGAACTTAATGCGGACATTAGCCAATTCAAAACGAAATTCATATTATTGACACTATGTAAAAGAAGTAAACTTGGGATTTAGAACATTAAAGATAGCCATCATTAAATGCATTAGATGATTATGAAATACTTCACTAATAACGAACAAGTAATTCATAAAATCTCATTTACTAGAATATTAATAACACACAAATTACCAAATGGAGATCGTCAATACGTCGGAAAAAAATGATCAGATCTTACAATTTGGTAAATGGCTAAAACTGAAAATTAGTTAGGAGATACATAGTCTCAAGAAGATTATTTATTTACGAAAAAGATCAGAATCAATAAACGAGCGAAAATACGTGTAATGTCTATAAAAGCAAGTGGATTGCAATATTACAACCATTGAAATATGTTAAATGCTGGTTACATCACTGTACTAATTTTTATGTCAATATAAAACGAAAAACGCGTGGAATAAGTTCAAAGGTCGTTTATTTTTTATTTGATAAATCCCTATATAGTTTGAGAAATACAGTTATTATTAAAATACGTAAAATATATGTTCTCTTCTAATATGTTTCCATCCACGCAATCTAGTAACACATAAGTCTCTTTGTGTTAATATGATATTGGATTTGTTCTCAATATAAGAATGATCAAAACCATTATTATTTATAGTTGAACGAATATCTCGGTTTTATTTTATGAACGTCTGTTTCTTTTTTTCCATATGTATATACACAGTCCATAATACTTTGCACAAATGTATATTGTTTCACTGTATTATTTGCTTTGGAAATTATTTTATCATATCACGCATTTTACGTCTTTCTTTTGATATGACTCCATCGTACTTTCACTGTTTCCTCTCAAATCTCTTACAGATGATAGAATGTGTGTCTTTGCATGGATGAACCAAATATTCGTGTTTATACGTCTGCACGCATGAACGTACACAAAACGAATGCACATTCACAAGCACACAAGTACATGGATACAAAAACATTTATTTATACAAACTGCGCATATTCGAAATGTTTCAAAATATATAATGTGTGCAATATTTATTAACATGTAAGCTTACATATAAAATATTAATATATTATATGGAAAATAATTTTCATCCTTTGCAACTACATTTTCATTGTGGTAAAATGATATTGAGATTAAATAAACATACAAAATTATATTTTCTAAACTAATTTTACTTATTACAATCTTCACGAGAAAAGTTATTTCAAATATAGATTTTAAGTTATTTTCATATTAAAATCGTTTAAAAAGATAAATTTATTTCATCGCACAGTACTGCCAAATTTTCTTGGCACTGGATATTGTCAATTTTCTACATGTCCAGGTAAGAATATAGAGAATATGCCAATTTTCGTGCTCGCTATTCTGTTTTCCTTGTTTATTTGGTTGTCATTTTGTTACATAGCAAACTTGTTTTGGTCTTTTGATAGTCATCGTTATACCAGCACTTGCATTTATCATGAGTAATTAATTTCTTGGTATTTTTAACCTAGTCTGTAATCATACAAAGACTTTTATAAAGTTTAGGGATATTACTGTGGAGTTGTTAGTGGCATTAACCCCGACTGGTATTCCTGAGACGCATAATGCCACAAGACGTTAAGGCCCATGACTCAGTGGTTAGAGCGTCGAACTTACGATCATGAGGTTGTGAGTTCAAATCCCGGACCGGGCTGCGTATTGTGTTCTTCAGCAAGACACTTTATTTCGCGTTGCTCCAGTTCATACAGCTGTAGAAACGAATTGCGACGTCACAGGTGCTAAGCTGTATCGGCCCCTTTGCCTTTCTCTTGGATAACACTGGTTGCGTGGAGAGGGGAGGCTGGTATGCCTGGGAGACTGCTGGTCTTCCATAAACGACATTGTCCGGACTTGTGCCTGAGAGGGTAACTTTCTAGGTGCAATCCCATGGTCAGTTATGACCGAGAGGGGGTTTCAGCAGAACATATATATATATATATATATATATATATATATATATATATATATATATATATATAGGTTCAAAAAAGGAAAAAAAACAAGAAAACAACAACAAAAAACAACGTGAGGACGTGGAACAGATTATGTTGCTAGACGGTCGGGAAAGGAAAGATATATATATATATATATATATATACATAGTTTTAGGGAAAATAACCAACTTTCAAGAACTCATCGATGAAAATCCACTATCATATATAGAAAAATTAATAATTAAAAGCACAATAAATGAGTATGATATAAAGAAAGTAAATATCATAAGATAAATATAATAATATTATTATCATTATTATTATTATTATTATTATTATTATTATTATTATTATTATTATTATTATTATTATTATTATTATATTATATTATATTTATTATATTTATCTTATGATATTTACTTTACTTTATATAATACTCATTTATTGTGCTTTTAATTATTAATTTTTCTATATGTGATAGTGGATTTTCATCGATGAGTTCTTGAAAATTGGTTATTTTCCCTAAAACTATATATTTTATATATACTTTATCTATAAGGCTCAATTTAATTTTAATTTTTTATAAATTGATTTTAATTGAGTTTTTTACCTGTAATTTTGGATTTTGTCCCTAATATTATTATTATTATTATATATATATATATATATATATATATATATATATACACACACATAAATATATATATATATATATATATATATATATATATATATATATATACATAAATATATATGTAAAAATATGTGTATGTATATGTGTGTGTGTCTGTGTGTGTACATATGTATATACGAGAAATAAGCATCAACACAACGTTATATTATAGTTCCTACGCGCGTTTCGCCACTACAGTTGTTTAGACCCCTGCAGTATATGTTGGAAATGCATTTAGATGCTCAATCACTACAGTCACCAGGACACACTTATTACATTATGTTAAACCTATACCACTTGTTTAACAACTATATAGGAAGCACGCTGGTATATCATAATACACCTGGTGCTCTAAACATAATAGTAACAGTCGTAAATGTGTTTGTACGCACAATTTCTACACACGCAGACGCACATGCGCAAAAGCATACACATACATGTATATATCACGTGACCGACCAGACTATCTAATGTTGTTATACATCACTGGTCCCAATGCGCTTTGTATCGTTTTAGCTTTCGAATGACGCCACCTCGTTGGCTAAGTGAATAGGCCAACTGCCCTTCATATTGGAAAGCTAGTCCACCAGAGGGTTAGCCATTTACTGGTGAATGAACTGAAGCAACGGGAATTTATGTGATTTGCACAAGATTCGAACCCATGGCTTAGCGATCGTGATTACAACACGCTAATCACTAGGTCACGAGCCTTCACACACAGAGCAACACACACACACACACAAACACACCCACACACACACATACACACACACACACTCGCACACGTATATAATATATATATATTTATTTATTTAACTAATGTAAAGTACATATGATATCACTCTCCGATACGTAATCATACGTCTTGCTCACTGAGTGTTAATAGACTATCTCAACTGAGAAGGTCTGTGTTCTTTTGGGAATACACATTTTGATCGTAATTTATATTTACTCACTTGGTGACCCGAATAATCGCTGTGAATTATTTGTTTACGTTACTTATCGTCAAGAGGTTTCATGCAATTAAAACCATTTTGTGTACCGCATTCAGCAGACCCATCAATATTATACACAAACATATATAAGTGCGTATTGATGGGTGTATACGAATCTATGCAGCATTTAAATGCAAAGCTGTCTATTGAATTAATATTGTGTAGCAGAATTTTTCTTTTATTTTGTCTTTGGCCAGTAAGTGTTTCTTCCCATTCGATTCTATCTAGAAATCAAAGGAATTGACAAATATTCCCTTCAAACATTGCTTTTGTGTCGTGGACATTAATGCTTTGAAAGTGATCTTCTTTCCATTACATTTCAGACAAATTCGGTGCAAAATTGTGGAAGCAGAAATGTCGTTATACCACATATTCTGCCCGATACCACAGATTTGCTTGCCAGTTGTTTGACCTTACCCACGTGAGCATGTCCCTTAGTGGCTGAAAATATATGCAACTATTATTCTGAGCATGGGAAGTGGGGGAACATCATAGCCATATGTCGAGAGGGATTCTTGGGGGGTTTTAATGTATGTAACAAAAGCAAATTTGAAGGAAATATTAGCCACTTTTCATAATCTCTAGAGGTAAGAAGTTAAGAAATAACTGGCTACCCAAGGACAAAAATCGTGTTACACAGTCTCAGATATTCCCAGTTGTTTATGTAAAGCAAATGTTTGACGTTCTGAGCAAGTTAGTGATAACTGAAGTTTTGTTCGAGTCTTCAAAGAAACCTACATATTACTCGCCATTTGCACAGAAATAAATGTCGGGAGATTTTCGGTGCAACAAATATTTTTAGTAAGTATCTGCTTTCAAAGTAATACAAAAATTGGAATTGTATGACATCCCTCTGTTTTCAGCATGCATGAGAGTCGTATATTAACTGCGGTGGGGTACTTCGTTTTACTCTATAGAATCTATGCAGATGAAGCCTTCTTTGCCATCGGAAATGTTCTGTTCCAGTGGCGGACAATGTAAATATTGTTCTAGAAGTGTTCTACTTAATACTACTTTACTCAATATCTTTCTTGAGTATTAATGCGAGTTATAAGAAACTTGAATATCAAGTCTGTTATCAAATTGTCTTGGAAACGGACTTCATTGGGTCTCATAATATAAATTATGTATATCGGCGAGTGACTAAATTTCATGACGCTGGAAGAAAAAAAGAAAAATAATATTTAAGTAGTGGAATAGAAATCAATTTATTCCAACTAGTGAATTAGTGATTATAAAACTGTTACATTTCTCTCGCTTTGAAACTAAAGATGACTAATACAAACCAATTTGAATTTTTAGTAATTGAACACACACATATCCGCCCGCGCGCAAACACGCGTGCACGTACACATACAAATGTCAATGTGTGTATGCTTCTATGTATTTATGTATAACATTCTGCTTGTTGTGTTGGCACTCCGTCGCTTACGACGTCGAGGGTTCCAGTTGATCCGATCAACAGAACAGCCTGCTCGTGAAATTAACGTGTAAGTGGCTGAGCACTCCACAGACACGTGTACCCATAACGTAGTTCTCAGGGATATTCAGTGTGAAACAGTATGACAAGGCTGACCCTTTTGAATTACAGGCACAACAGAAACAGGAAGTAAGAGTGAGAGAAAGTTGTGGTGAAAGAGTACAGCAGGGTTCGCCACCATCCCTTACCGGAGTCTCATGGAGGTTTTCGCTCAATAAACACTCACAACGCCCGGTCTAAGAATCGAAACCGCGATCCTATGACCGCGAGTCCTCTGCCCTAACCGCTGGGCCAATGCGCCTCCACAAACATTCTGCTACATTTTTTTTTATCTTAAGAATAACGGTCATCTTAAATTTAAGTTAAATTTTATAATGCTAGCATATCAGGCATTGATATATAACTGGTATTAGTTTTCACAGAATCGACTATTTAAAAGCCGACATGATAACGTCTTTACAATAGGCATTGTATTTTCGTTAGATTCGTTCTCATGTTAAAGTCATTAACGATATGTAAATATGTTTATACTAAAAAAAAATATGCTTAAAAACATTATACAACGTGTATTATTCGGATTGCATTATCTTTCAAGGGACCCATTTAAAAACAAAAGTATATGAAGTAAAATACATTAAATGCGAAGTTGCATTACATATATACACGAAAATTATCACCTTCGATAATAGAACAACTTAACAGTGACATAGAACAATACAGCCGTGAAATGATGTAGTTCGAAAGGTATTCTTCTTATCTGACAAGACAGGGAGTAAGTTTCTGGCATTTGTAGAAACTAATCATGGTAATTTATTCAACTGATGATCTGGAGAATAGAAGAACAAGACAATTCTTAATTACTCACAGATCAACGAACCTTTGTGTGTATATATGCAATTTCGTACATAATTTCTTGCTGTAGCGAACACAGTGAGGTACATCGTGCAAAAATTCCTACAATCAAATATCTATTAATACAGGCGCCAAACATTTTAGAAAAGTTATCAAAAATTACTACTTTCTCTCGCCACAGAATAATTTTTACTTATCTGCGCAATGGCTGCAACAATATATAATTATTGTTTCTAGAGAGAGAGAGAGAGAAAACTATGGTGTTGCAATATAAGTGTGTTTCTCAAGAGAATTGGCGATATACGTAAAGTGAAACAGTTATAAGACGAAATGATAACTTTAACCAATACGATATCTTTAATCCAACACATAGCCACAATGAAATACTAACTCACTGTAAACTGAGAAGCTACGATTTTAAACAAGGAATTATATTTTTAGATACACGCAGACGCACGTACGTCCTTATATCTACGATGTTCGTCGAAAACCAATTGCTTATCGGCACGAATCCGCTGTATGACTTTGAGATTCGTCTTTCTTATAAGACTCAGGTGAATCCCGAGAGTGAGGTTTCGACGATGAAACCTATATCGAAATCATTCCTTTAATACAATTATAGATTGAACTCTGGCTGAATGCAATGTCAAAACACATGTGTCAAGTGTTGAATAAGTTTTGTATACGTTCCATAATACGAGTGATATATATATATATATATATATATATATATATATATCACTCAGTTGTCGTTTTTCTTCTTTCCTCTCACGTCCCTTTATGTTGTTTACATCGAATAAGGCCGCCTTGAAAACATACAAAGAAACAGCAAGCAGATAAATGTGCACGTACCACTGGAGACGAACACCGATGCTTCATGTGATACGCCCGATACTTGTTGAGAGACTCCAATCAAATGAAACCCATGGTAGACTTAACCCATAAGTATATATATGTATATATGCACTCACACACATACACGTGCAAACACACACATACACACTCTCACACATGTGCACTCACGAGCACAAATGCAAATGCAAAAGCATGTGCATATAACGATACACCTCATAGAAGAACAGAATGGACTAAGTGGAGCAGGTGCGCACGCGAGGAGGGAAAGTGTCGCTGATGTGTGACGAAAGATTTCCTGACAATGGGCATCAGTTAAAATAAGAGCAGTAACAAACGAGTGAAGAACGGATATATAGTGCGTGTGTTTATTTGTAAAAAAAGAAAAATGACCATCCAGAAATACAACAGGATCACGAGACTGATTCTGTTTCGAGCTATTTGTCCCCTCCTCAGTCGCGAGCACCTGCATGCCAGAGCGATAGCCAGAGTCCCCTAACGCTAGTAATATATTATGCACAAAGTGATCATCGGTCACTAATTTGCAACAAGTAAAATAGCTAGTTGTAAGACCTCAAGTTGATACAGAGAGTAACTGTACTAAACAGTAAAGTCAATCGCCAAACCAACGTGTCTGTTGAGTGTTACTAATAGTTTAACCCCCCAGCAGAATCTCCGCCAGCTGGTTATCTGTGCAACTCTGAACCCTTTATATGATATATATTGTTAGCAGGGGAAGCAAATCCTACCACCCCCTATTATTGTTATTGTAGTTTCTGTTGTTGTTGTTGCTGTTTAGGTTGATATTTACTTTAAATCTGTATAGTTGTTGCAATCAGTTGCGAAGACATAACCTGCGTCTTGGAGCAAGTCAAGTTTAAGAGACGCTACAATGTAACTAAATGTTTGGCGTTATAGCTGTAGCGAAGTACCTCCATATAATACAACACAGACATTTGAATTGATAGGTCTTCTAAGGATCTATGTAGTACTAGTCAGCACAATATTTTCGATTTTCGTGAAACAGGGTTCTCCTGAGAAATTGTCTAGATGTTTCTGTCATTTAATTTTTATCATACATAGAGGGCCTACAATAACCGGGCAGGTTTTTGCATAAACTGTCACATCCTTTATCTTTCAATTTCCAGGTTCTTATATTTACTAAGTTTGTTAAATTCCTTTATAGAAGCTTTATTGTTATCAATGGGAAAACTGTTAGTCTACATCTATTTTCTTCCTAGTCTTTAATAATTACGTTTGGTCGATTAGCCTGGATCATTCATTTAATGTTGTCTGGAAAATCCCAGAGGATGGCGACATTTTTACCTACAAAGAGTGGTTCAGGATGATGCTCATACCAGTTAGTAGGACTGTCTAGTCTATCGTGGCAAATTTTGTATTCGTTTGGTGTTAGCATAGGACATCCTGAAACAAGATGGTCTATTGTTTTATGAAATGTTTCGCAGAATTTGCATTTAGAGTCAGTACCATTTTGAAGATCAATAGCCTGATAATTTCTGGTAAGCAAGCTTTGACGGTATGCCGCCAGTATGAAGACTTTAGGCTCTGCTTTCAATCCTGAATTTCTCAGACGCTGATGGCTTGTTGCATGATCTACATCAGCATATTGATTTCGAAAAATATATTGCTCCTTTAGGGTTTTCTGAGCCCCGCCGCTCCTCAAATTGTTTCTACCCGTTCTTTTTAGCAGTCAGCTTGATATCTTTTGCTTCCTTGGTGGCAGTGGTTTCAGCTTCTTTATCTAATTCCGGGTTAATGCCAAATTCCATCGCTACTTTATAAGCTTCCTTGACAATAAAACGTGACGTTTAGCTGCTTTCATGTTCGCACAAAAGTCGTAGCATCCAGTCCTTATACTAGATAAGTGCCAGTACCTTATCTTATTAGTATAGTAATAATAATAATAGTAATAGTAATAATAATAATAATAATAATAATTATTATTATTATTATTATTATTAGCTCTGAATTTTTTATTGGTAGTTTCAGATTTCCCAGTTAATTATTTGAAATATATATACATTCATACTTACATATATATATACATACATACACACACACACACACACACACACACACACACACACACACACACACACACACACATATATATATATATATATATATATATATATATATATATATATATATATATATATATTATATTGGAAGGTTTGGAGGTGATGTACAGGAATTATGTATTAGAAAAAATAATAATCAGGTACTCAGATGTCTGGATGGTTGTATACTTACAGACTTTTATTCATATGTCACATGTTTTATAAATTGGCGCTTTCACCTTGCCTTGTAGGTTTAGAAAATTTTGAGTACACCTTGAGAGAATGTTCCTTTTTATAGTATTATATATATAGTCAATCCAAACATGATCAAAGAAGAAAAAACAACGACGCGAGGACGTGGAATAAGTACAGTGTTATTGGGCACTCGGGAAAGGAAACAAAAGAAAGAGGAGTGCAAGAGAAGGAGGTATGTGTGTGTGGGGGTATGTGCGTGCGCACAGGTCTGTGTATGCGTGGGTATGTGTGTGTGTATGTAATAGCACGTGTATGTGCGTGTGTATGTGTATGTGTATGTGTGTGGCTGGACTTAGTATCGTTTAAGGTAATAGGAAGAATTTATTGTAGGAATTTTGGTAGGGGTGGCTGTCTGTTGTGTCTACCTACACATGTGCGTAGGAGAATGGTCAGTAGAAAGGTACTGGTTGTTTGAAGTATGCGCGTGCGTGTATGTATATGTAGTGTGTGTGTGTGTTTTGTTTGCAGTGTACGTGTGGGTGAATGTATGTATGTGTGCATATGTGCGTGTGTGCGTATGTGTGCGTGTGTGTGTATGTGTGTGTGCGTGTGCATTTTGTTCGTGCATGTGCGTGTGTATGTGTGTTTGTGCATGTGTGCGTGAACGAGGGCTTGTGTAGGGTATCGCAGGAGTGGCTGTGTGGAAAGTAGCTTTGCTTACGAACCACATGGTTCCGGGTTCATTCCCACTGCGTGGCACCTTGGGCAAGTGTCTTCTACTATAGCCTCGGGCCAACCAAAGCCTTGTGAGTAGATTTGGTAGACGGAAACTGAAAGAAGCCCGTCGTATATATGTATATGTATGTGTGTGTGTATGTTTGTGTGTCTGTGTTTGTCCCCCCAAACATCGCTTGACAACCGATGCTGGTTTGTTTACGTCCCCGTAACTTAGCGGTTCGGCAAAAGAGACCAATAGAATAAGTACTAGGCTTCCAAAGAATAAGTCCTGGGGTCGATTTGCTCGACTAAAGGCGGTGCTCCAGCATGGCCACAGTCAAATGACTGAAACAAGTAAAAGAGTAAAAGAGTATATATATATATATATATATATATATATATATATATATATATATATATATATATATATATATATATATATATATATATATACATATATATATATATATATATATATATATATATATATATATATATATATATATATATATATATATATATATATTCATATGACGACTGACTTACAATTTGCTGAGCTTCTCATCTTGTTTCCAACATACATCCTCGTTTTATCAACTCCACATTGAATAATAGTGCCTTCCCACTTCAATTAATCTTTTATAATCAATACTACTCGTATATACTATAAGAATATAATAAATACTTAGCTTCTCCATAAACGCTTAGAATAGAAAAAAAAAAACAATTTCGTTTTCCTCTTTATTTATTGTGCTTTCACAAATTTTGGGTTCTGAGTCTACAACGAACGATCACTGTAGACGCAGAATTAATATTTCGCCCAACTGTCGTATTAGCTAACTGCCATAAAATCTCATTTTTGAGTCTTAGGAAAATAAGCTATCGAAACTGTGTTCCCGGATTTACTCGACATTAACTTAAGGAAGAGTGAAAACAGGAATTTCTAATAACTTTGTCAGAACTCTTCTTTTTCCAAATATTTTGTAATATAATATGTTCACATTCTGTAGTTTAAAGATTTCCTTTCGCAAATTACCATTTTTTTTGGTTTCGTGTTTCATATAGTTCTTATATAACATAACAGCCAACATAGAAATATGTAGAAAGCAAAACAAAACAATTGAGTTTGCTTCTATGACATTCAGTAACATGCTTTCCCTCGACAAAAAATAAATATGTTATATAAGTAAAATCTCATATCACCTGAGACTGCCTAACACTATTTAGTATTATTTACTATACATACAGGACTCGACAGCAATTTTTAATCTAATACTTGAACGATTATTACGTACCATATATGTATGTATGTATGTATGTATGTATGTATGTATGTATGTATGTATAAGGAAACGCTTCTGCGATTTCAAGTCAAATTTATCTATAGATGTGCCTATAGTTGGAGCTTCACCTCTTTCACCTTTTGTATACACTTTATAAAGAGGTCTATTTAAATCTATCTGGATAATAGCAGAGCACTACTCCTTGAAGAAATATACAGCTGCCTTTCTTTGTCAGCCATAGCGCACAAAAATGTACGAAATGGTTTGTAGTAATTGTACAAAGAGAAGACACAAACGTACAAAATGATTTGTGAGAATGAATATTTGAATTAATATTTTGAATCAGATTCGTATATACTTCCTGTTTCACGGAGTAAAAAGTAAGTTCGAAGTGTTCGACATTTTAATCGCAAGTAATCAACGGGTCTACATGGAATCGAATATAACTTATTGATGAAAAAAAATATATATCGTCTCATCTAGTCCATCGATTCACGCAGCGCAACTTCATAATTACGAACATTCACAGTTTTATACGAAGTATTTGAGAGAAATTGCTAAATGAACAGAATCTATTAAGCATCCAATAACAACGAGACACATTTATATTCGTTAGCTTCTCATCAATTAAATGTGCTTAATGGAACAATGAAATTTTAAGTAATGGAATTCGTAACCAAACACTTGATAAAATTACTAACACACATACACACACATGCCTACATCTGTCTATATACATATATATATATACCTGTGTGTGTGTGTATATATATATATATATATATATATATATATATATATATATATATATATATATATATATATATATATATATATATATATATATATATATATATATATAAATTTAAGGAATGGAGTGAACGCATGTTATAACTGCATACTTTATTCCGACATATGTTTCGAAGAATTATAATTTATGCGATCCATAGGAATCGTCGATGTTAAAAATGTAAACTTCTCCTCAGGGAAATGTATGGGGATCATCTTAAACGTAAGACATTATGACATTATTCCTTTCCCCCAAAAGTTTTTTATTGTATTTATATCATCCCATCTACTCCAAAATCTACACTCTGAATTTTCCTTCCCCCCCTCTCTCTCTCTCTCTCTCTCTCTCTTATTTCTCTTCCTTCCTTTCTTGTCCTAAGTACTATCTGGTAGCGTCCACATCTCCAACGGTTTTTTCAAATGAATTACGTTATAACCTTATCCAACTATAGTTCTCATACTCGGTCATAATGTCTTACGTTTAAGATGATCCCCATACATTTCCCTGAGAAATTTACATTTTTAACATCGACGATTCCTATGGATCGCATAAATTGTAATTTTTCGAAACATATGTCGGAATAAAGTATGCAGTTATAACATGCGTTCACATCATTCCTTAAATTTATATATACTCAAATACCCAAAATATCAAGGCGTTTCTGCCTCAAAAACAGGAATTACACCACAGTTATTTTGTGATCTTTGCTACCCTGGTTTTTATTAACTCATTTATTCTATCCGAATTATTATTAATTAGGATAAAATAAATACATATAATTTAAATATATATATATATATATATATATGTATTGGATTGGTGCATAATTAACAGTCATTTTCAAAAGTTATTAATTATTACCTAAAGTATAAAACTGTCGTTTTGTTCAAATTGAGTTCTGCACAAAGCGAAGACCCCCACGAAGAAAAGACCCTGTGATGAATGTTTAGTATATCCTAGTGGCAAATGATGGAGCTTTAGGCCCTCCGCCCTTTTTGGTTAGGACTGGCGTATACGCGAAGAATAAAGTATCAATTTTCAACTTTTTCAGAATAGAAGACCCCACTGACAATTCTCTAATTGGGCCCCGTACTTCCTAGCGCCTCCCCTGCATACACACACACACACACACACAGAAACACACACACATGTACATATATGGATATGTATGTACGCAGATACATACATAAATTCATGATACATACATGCATACATAAATACATATTTGCATACATATACATACATCCATGCACACTCGTACGTACACAAATCACACACATGCTTGTATATACATGCTAAGTCCTTCCTGAATGCGTGCTAAGAGCCCAAGGCTAATTAATGCCAATGGTAAATCAGATCGGAATAAAACTCAAGGCCAATTGACATTACTCAGCTGAAAGGGCAGATGAAGACGTAATGATTGCAATATGCCTGGAGTCTATATTCCCAGCAAAGCTCATAAAGTAAATTCAGAATTTGCACTGGAAAAACTCAAATAAAACGCATGACAAGATATGGTAACCGAATTCCGCCTAAATGTATTTGATATATTAACAGGGAAGGTATGCATTGGAAAATGTAAGTTCCGGTTATACTGAAAACAACAGAATAGTCACAGCAGCAATTATGAATACAATACTTATGTATGTATGTATGTATGTATGTATGTATGTCATTCAGTTTATTTCAAGAATTCCTGCCAGTGGAGAAAGATCCAAGGTTCCTTGATTGGAATTTCAACACCAATACCAGAGTATTTTTGTTTGTTTCTTTCTATGTATGTATGTATGTACGCTGCATGCATGCATGCATATATGTATGTATGTATGTAAGTATGGCCCAAGTATATGCTTGTGCAGATTTGTATGTTGTATGTATGTTTACTCATGCATATAGTTGCATAGCTTGACATGCTCATATATATTTAAATGATAAAATTCTGGAAAGTTTTACAGACTTTTACAGTTCCTGTGATGGATTAGATCTGTAGTCTTCGAATTAGCTTTCTCGCTTTGAGACACCTAATTTCTCAAGATTGCTATCTAGACAATGTGTTACATATCCCAGATTTCCAATAATTACAGGTATAAACTTGAACTTGTAATCTGGAGAGAGTAACTGCAGATTTCTCAATATATATTGTGCACGTAATACATATGTATACATACGCATACGTAGACATATATATATATATATATATATATATATATATATATATATATATATATATATATATATATATATGCTTGTGTGTGTGTGCGTGCGTGTATGTGTGCGCGCGTGCGCTTGTGTGTTTCTATATATGTGTTTATATTTGTGTATGCATGTACATATATGTATATTTGTGTGTATATCTATATATACTCTTGAAATATTACACAGTAAATAATGAATATATGTATAGATTATGCTAAGCTAAATAATAATTGCTCAAACACATATTCAATATTTTCATATTATATATATATATGCAAACATGTAAACAAAAAAGTCGTCCATAAGCCAGAACGTTTTAGGTAAAAGAAAATCAAATTTAGAAGGGAAAGAAACTTGGAAGTTAAATCATATTGACGTGTATTTCTATGTAAATCACATGGCTAAAGATATCAGCTGTCAAATTACTTTAGCTATATCTTCATTAGTTTGGTATGTGACAACTAATAATGATAAAGTAGATGAGAAACTCATAAATGTTAAGGTTAGGTCATGTTTCTAGCGCTGATTTACTTCTTTCGTTGTGATTTTTGTTGTTCGTGTTTTGAGTGTATATTCTATTTTCTTCTTTTATGGAGAATTTAACTATATATATCTAACGCTTTGCATGACGTGAATAATACAAGTAGCAATCTGAAATATTAGATGTTGCTCATATTCTATAAGTAGTGTAACTATAACTAAGTGAAATCTTATTTTGTAACAAGTATTGTTTGGTGTGAGATTGTATTTCTAACTAAATATAGTTGTCATTTTTCAACATTCTTTCTAAATGGAAAAACAATCACAAACTTAATGGCGAGTGATTTTGAGGAGTTATATTAATATATATGCCACTGGACATTTCAGGTATGGTATTAAAATGTATAGCCATATGTGCGATGACGATTTTGCGTGTGCGTCACATAATTTGAAAGTTCGATCATTCCCAGAAATTTGAGATTAATATAAATATCTACTGACTTATAAACGTCGTGTTGCATTGCAATGAAAATACGGTTTAGAAGTATGTTAGATTAAATCAAATCAGGTACTTATTGTTATTTATCCATCTGATAAGAGTGCAATACTAAGTCGATGCCTTAATAACGGAACTGTTAAAACCCACAAAAGCTAAAATTCTTACAGAGTGCTGTATTAAGTTAAGCATCGCTGATATCTCTGTATAATGATAAAGAGGCACATGATCTCATTAGATTATGTGCCTTTGAATAGCAGATCCTATGAGTCGCCTATATTAAAAACAGTAATAATAGACTTGAAATCAATGGTAATACTGCTCAGAAAAACACTTTTTAGAGAGTGCTTTTTTCGGACTTATGAACACCTGACCGATTCTTCACGATCCCTGGTCGCAGAATGTGTCGCAATAGGCTACCATGTGGTTTGAGCTTTATAGCTGCTGCATCGGTTGTGCGCATGTAACTTGTCACAAAAACAGTCTCTTTACAAACATGGAATTTTACGTTGTTTATAACACAACGAAAATTATACGCACACCATCAATCGAACTAAGCATGTGGATGCAAGTTAAGAAGTCTGTCGACATTATAAGGCGCATGAGATGGGAGACATACTTCTATGACCAAGCTTCATAATCGTCAGGGGCAAAAAAGGTACACTTCATATCCTGCAGTTCCTCACCCAGAACTACAGGGCATAATCACCAAACTGAGATTCCGTAAGTTCTCCAACCCTATCCAGCGCAAGGTTTCTTCCAATATATGACTACTAAAAATACAGATAGGGTTTTACTGATCTCTGATAAAATATTAGTAAATAAATAAATAAACAAAACATGTAAATGCTATGATAGGCTGTTAGATAATATCATCGTACAAGATTATTGATGGACTTCTCTGCACACATACGATAGTATAAGTAACAGACCCGATTAGCTATCCAGCAATCTAGAGATAGCCTTTAGTTTCGAGTTGTTAGCGAAGAGAAATACTTTTATCAACATTAAAAGATCACAAATTTAACTTCACTTCCAACGTCAAATGCTAATCGATTAACCCACCAAAATTGGAAATCGAGCTGACAAGCATATTTTGAGAAAGATCAACGATGACATAAAGATAACACGCAGTGTATCTTTATAGCGTAATTCCAATGAATGTATCTCATGGTTTAAGGCAAACCAGGGTAGAGGCTGAGCCAGGTTCTCTTAATTCGATATAGTAGGTTTACAACCGTTTATATCGATCGGGTTACTAGTTGAGGTGCTTATGTTCGCTAGGAAATTTGCTGACGTTAGTGATATGGATATAAAAGTAATAATGCAGGCTAGAAAAATCCTGCAGTTGAATAAAGGATGGGCCTGTGTTACACCAACTAAGCCAGTAGGCTCCCTGAACATGGCAATTGGAGAATTCAACAGTGCGAAAATCCGCAATTTCATGGGATGATGTATACTGGTGACCGTAAAGGAAATTTCCCGCCACTCTTGCGGTGGAAATGGACAAACCTTAGATAAACTTAGGAAGCACCTAATTCACACGCTTAACACCCTTGGTCTTAAGATTAAAATTGATACCAATCTTGCCATAATTAACTTTTACATATTACGCTGTTAAATCGATCCACAGATGTACATACACACACACACATATATATGTACATATACATATATATATATGCATTCAAACATTGCCCCACACACAGATGCATGCACACACTAATACACACTTGCATGTATACTTAACTTCATTACGTGAATGCGAACATTGTTTTCCGTTTATATCCTCCATATTCTAAGTCCCTTTCTCTCTAACGTGTGTGACCATATTGATTTTCACTTTCACTGGTTCACCCAGGGCGATAGATTCAAAATTGTTTAGACCGATATCCCGTTGCTGTTTTGCTTCTGGTGTCTATGACTGAAGCGAGGTAATTCTTGTTGAATTTCCCTTTATTATCATGCTCCCCCTCGATCTTCACTGGTATATACCTATACTTGCGTTTGCTTGTATGTTCATGCGTGTATTTGAGTGTTTGTATGTCCTTGCGTTTTGTAGTGTTGTGTGTGTATGTGTATCTGCGTGCGCATTTGCAAGCGTTGAGAAAGTGACGTATTTTTAACGCCAAGTAACTTAATAGATGCCATTTATTAATGTATATATATTTCTCTGATACCACTGTAATATATAGAGTGTTAACTTTAAAACAGCTGAATATTTTAAAATGTTACTGACAATTTGTATTTTGTTTTGTATTTTTCAGGTAACAATTCTTCATATTTGGTTTGCGTTTTCAGAAATACAATGCTGTTTTTATATGTCAGGTATTTATTAATTGTAATGAAGCAATAATGTTCGTTTCGTCTCTGATAGCTTGATTGTGTTGTTGCTGATTCTCGCAAAACATGTATTGTGGGCATAAAATGGTGAATCATCCAAATAAAAATTTAACGACGCTATCGTTGTACACAATGTAAACTAGATTCTCATGTATGATGAAATTCAGTTACATAACAAAAAGCTGTGTATACTGTGGTAGCAAACTAGAGCGTACTTATCTAACGTGACATGAGTATAGTCGAGAGACTTCTATGGTGTTCTGTTTCCCCCGCCATGCCGCTCTGAATGACATAATTAGAAGGGGTCTCAAAAATTTAAGGAACGATTAGGCTTCTCTTACACTCCATTATATTTTCTTCTCAATACAACACTTATAACTGTACGTGAATTTTATCAGAAGATTTGAATTACAAGATAATACTACTTACAAAACTATATACCTAAGGATCAGAATGTAATAAAAGAAATTGATATTAAATTTAACATTAAACTAATTATAAATATAATTGTATGCTGCTATTATCGTTCCATGAACAACTATGCATCATTTAAAAAAAAAATGTTTTCTTAATCTGATGTCAGTATTAAAGATACACAAGGCCCATTATTGGAGGTTGTACAAGTAAATATAAATGTAAAATACATGAAAGGCACATAATTCTTTCGACGTTTTCATGTTTCTTATGCGATGAACCATAACAGTAACAAATGGTCATTCTTTTTAGTGCTAAATCCATTAAAGATTTTGGACAAGGCACACTGCATAATAATACAATATTGTATAGCAAAATCTTTTGTTTCCACACAATGGAACGTCTTCGAAATAAAATAACGAAACAAACTTTGTTCCAACCGTTGGGGGCAAACATCAAGTTTTAAGTGACTGGTGAAGTATGATGTGAAGAAAATATTGATTGAATCGTACCTTCGGAATTTAATTCCATTCGATTTGAATCTCTGAAATGTTCCATCTGTTTTGTAGAAAAAGTATTGGGAGAGAATATGTAACATACTTATTTTGATATTTCATACGCCGTTATGAGAATATTAGTATTATGTGGTTGTTACGTTTGTTTCATTTATACATACCACTAAACACATACACACACACACACACACACACACACACACACACACACACACACACACACACACACACACACACTCACACACATATATACACACACATGCTATTCTGCATTTATATATATATATATATATATATATATATATATATATATATATATATATATTCCAACATTTTGCTAATATCACGGTCCTATCCTTTCATCTATACAATACAAATGTATATGTATAGGTATACTTATGTATAGACGAAAGATAGGATCGTGATAATAGCGAGATATCGGAATTGACTAAACATCGAAGATCGTGTATCGAGTGCTTTTATTCTCACTTTTTGCAAACAAGTTCAAGACACACAGTCCCACATACATATGCGCTTTTATCTATCTATCTATCTATCTATCTATCTATCTATCTATCTATCTATCTATCCGTCTACCTATCTATCTAGTTATCTATCTATCTATCTATCTATCGATTTACCTATCTATCTATCTATCTATCTATCTATCTATCTATCTATCTATCTATCTATCTATCTATCTATCTATTCATCTATCTATCTATCTATCTATCTATCTATCTATCTATCTATCTATCTATCTATCTATCTATGTATCTCTATGTTTGCACACCCAACACACACACACACACACACACACACACACACACACACACACACACACACACAAACATATATGTATGTGTATATATCTGCATATATATGTATGTATGATTCGTATACATTTATACGTTCATATAACTTTATATATTTACATCAGTCTACATTACTTCATTTTATATATTTGTATTTTTTTTCACCATTCACATTCAGGCCCATCTTCTATATGAAAAATCAATATTTTCTTAAAAACATATAATGTAGGTTTGCGTCTTGTCGTTACAGATTGATTTTTATATTTTGCTTCTCTTTCCACACTTATTCCTCACCAAGATCTGCATCTTTACTTTATATCTCATTATACAAAAATCTGTCTATATCTAAAGGAGTCGTGTGAAGAACAGAAGCAAAAGGAAGTAAACTCAGGTCAGGAAATATCAAAACAAAGCTATTATTTCGAAGACAAAAAGACGCCACAAGGTGGTTTCATAAAAAAGCATGTGGATAAAAAAAATGAAAAATTAACCAACACGAAATGGTAGCATAGATGAGAAGACAGAACGGAAGAAGGCAGATTCAGCTCCAGTAAAGGAAGTAAATATGACAAAGCATATAACTAGAGAAAGGAGGATAGGCAAATGCAAGAAAACACATTTCGATAATATTCATAAGAAATATGAAGATATTCATATCTTCTTACTTTTTATCCTTTACTTGTGTCAGTCGTTTGACTGCGGCCGTGCAGGTGCAGAACCTTGAACGGTTTTAGTCGAACAGATCGACCCCAGGACTTATTGTCTTTAAAAACCTAGTACATATTCTAACAGGCCCGATTGCTGAACCGCTAGGTTATGTGTACTTTAATACAGAAGCACCAGTTGCCAACCGGTTTTAGGACGAAACTCCGGCATTCCAAGCGGGACTTACCTGAATCGCAAAGCTACACAAACACATAAACACAACCACATACACACAAATACACGCACACACGCACGTACGCACAAACACACAAACAAACACAAGCACATTTATGCACAGACACATTCACACACACACAAATACACACACACACACACACACACACACACACACACACACACACACACATAAAACAACAAAACAAAAAAATGGAACAAGAACGTAATAGGTAACAAGAAAACATTTGGACAGTTAGACGCTATAAAAAAGACAGGAGAAACAAGGACGGGTCATTCGCAGCTTTCAATCTTCAGTCGAATACAAGATGGTCATTGCAGTTTCGGCCTGTTACTTTCGAGACAGCTCTAATCTGGCTGGCCCCAAGAAAATGTAAGCTAAGAGCACTAGATTCTTTGGAAGAAAGCAAGCCAATAAATACTAAAACAAGGACAAAAAATAAATAGTACATAGTTACAAATACAAACAACAGGACAGTAAAAACGGGTGTCTTTCGACACGTGACGAATTAAATTAAGCTGGGGTGTGTGGAAGTGAAACTTTACGACAGGAACATAGAAGATGAAAGTCATGGGAAGGAATATAAGAGATGCTACATGGATGGTAGTCGAACCAAGAAAGAAAGGTTAGGTTTGGCCGAACGTCGGTCACGTGGAAGGAGAGGAGAGAGGTAGGTGGTAGAGGGATTGAAGAATTGGGGAGGGACGAGACAGACAGAAAGAAGGAAAGCGACAGCGTGAGGAAAAGAAGGAAAGTGATCAGAATGAAGGGAAGAGCAAGTAATGTGAGAGAGGATGGGCCTCCATACACATTCTATTTATCACACACAGTCACAAATCATCGGTCAGCCAGGGCTATAATAGTTATCAGGACAAAACTTCAAAGCATGTAGTACTCAAGTATACCGCTGTAAAGTTTCTACATATCTACCAGTATATATTGCATCGGAAGGATATATTTACATCGGGAGAATAAAAAGAAAAGCAGATGTTAGGTTTACAGGAATTAGAACCTCTCTTAAGTCTTATAAAGCGCCCTTTATAAAGTGAGTGTGGAACTTGAGTGTACGTGTGGCTGTGGAAATACATGTAGGCATGTCTGCGAGGAGGTGTGTACGAGTGAAACGCCGTGTGCGCGTTTGTTTATATTTCTATGTATATGTGTGTGCGTGTGAAATCTGGCCCTTTGAAATTCAGGTACAACAGAAACAGGAAGAACGATTGAGAGGAAGTTGTGGTGAAAGAGTACAGCAGGGTTCGCCACTACCCTCGCCGGAGTCTCGTGGAGCTTTAGCTGTTTTCGCTCAATAAACACTCACAACGCCCGGTCTGGGAATCGAAACCGCGATCCTACGACTGCGAGTCCTCTTCCCAAACCACTGGGCCATTGCGCCGCCACTATACGTATGTGTGTGTGCATGTGTATGTATGCATATATATATACATACATATATATATATATATATATATATATATATATATATATATATAAATAGATACCTACATATATACATACATACACACACGCACATTTATGTATATGTATATATAGATCTACTTATGTCTTGTATATATATTTATATATGTAAAAGATGAATGAATGTAAAACTATATTTATTCACATGTTTACCCTCTTCTTTAATATATATACTTACATATCTTGTATTTATATACTTATATATATCTATCTACTTCTCTCTCTCTCTCTCTCTGTATATATATATATATATATATATATATATATATATATATATATATATATATGCGATGTGTATATGCATGGATGTACTATAATGGATATTTAATGAATTATTGTCTTTGCAGTAGACCCATAGTTAAATCCTCCGGCCTTTCTGTCCATATGGTGTATATTTGCCGTTTGCATGACAAACTGCTATAATTTCTCAACCCTTCGAACATGTTGAAACAAATATATTTACTTACAAATTATCACGCACATGCATGGATTTAGTCGGATTGAAGCAACACGTTTTGACAAGCAGTTTCACCCATAATGATTTTTCTCTATGCTTCGTTTCTTTTTCTTCCCTCGTATCAAATTGACTCAATAAGTTTCTTTTCTGCGTGAGAGAAAATTGATTTATAAATATCTCCTCACCAATTTCGCCACTTAAGTTACTCTCTTCCCATATTGTTTCGCTTTTACAGCTCTGAATATTGGTAAATAGACACAGTTTATAGGTATGTCCTACCAACAGAATCATACCAGCTTAGAAAAATTTCAGTAGTAACCAAACCTTATTTTGGGTATGCCCCTAATATTGTGCGTTGAGAGCACGTCTACCACATACAGCTTCATTTGTTGCATTATTTACCTACCACTCCCTGAATGCCTAATTAATGGATTTGTGAACTACTATAAATGTAGTCATTATACCAAAACCATCCTTCCATACACAGTAGCGAAATATACATGTAATTTGCTGATGTTTCCTCTGTACTGTCTTTGAAAACATGCGAAACAACCTTGAAATGAAAAAAATAATCCACGAAACAAAACTCCATTGCTGCGGAACTCAGGGTTTCCTGGTGACCCAACAGGTCACAGGTAGTCTATATATATATATATATATATATATATATATATTGTCTATTCAAAAAAGGATCTAGTAACTCCTACTATTTCTCACCAGTTATAAGTAATAGACATTACCTATAACTGTATTTTTCATTTGGTTGTGGATCTTACAAACGCACTCTTATTCTACACTCATCCCCTTCCCCTCTTCTTGACGAACTAGATTGACAACTGAAATACACTAATATCCTTGACTGGGGATATTACATGTGTCTTACTTCTCTTTTAAATCTGTCTCCCTTCTCACTCTTCGATGACGGGTACTCATTTTATGGAATTCTTACTCAATAAGATGATTCACACGCTTGGCTATTCTAGAAACTGATGGAAGGGAGTCTGTATATCTATATTCTTTATTTAGATTAAAAGTATTTTTCCTTTGATGGAAAACAGTTCGATTTTTCATTTTCTTTAATATATATATATATATATATATATATATATATATATATATATATATGTGTGTGTGTGTGTGTGTGTGTGTGTGTGTGTGTGTGTGTGTGTGTGTATGTGTGTGTGTAGAAGGATGCGACGAACGGGGCAGGCCCCGGAAAAGATGTAACGCGTCAGACAAGCTATGATACGGAGTCCGAATCGCTCTGCTCGGTTTCATTCCAATGAACTTGGCATCGGTAATCGGTCGATAAGGCGGCGTTTCGTCCCAAAACAGTTACGGTTCAGTAAGGCAGTGGGTGTTTTTCAATTTCCGTCTTTCACATCCACTTAGAAAGATTGCGTTGATCTGAGGCTACAGTAGAAAACATTTGCCCAAATTGTCATGCAGAGGTAACTGAACCCAGAACCATGTAGTTGGGAAGCAAACTTTTAACCACAGTCATACACTCTTGCGCGCGCACACACA